>NW_028176267.1:0-90000 GCF_949987555.1 Borostomias antarcticus
AGCTAAAAAAAACTCCATGTAGCTTAGGTGTGGATGAGTGGTTGAGACAATGGAATAGAAATCCCTTGAACTCTTCTCCTTGTTGGGAAAAGGGACTTCTCCATCATATCTTGGGCTTTGTCTTGGGAGCCTGATGGCCCACTCACTCAAAATGGCTTCAAATTAGGCGTCCAGGTAACAGAGACACAAAGCCCCATGGAGCGGTGTCATGGCTATCGGTTGAGGCGTTGGAGTACAAATCCCTTGTTCTCTTCCCCACACAATTTTAAATTGTACAGAGAATGTTGAAAGCCAGCTATCAACACTGAAGTCTTACTCAAGCCATGTATGGTGATATAGATTTCTTCCCATTTGTATTCCTCGCATTATTTGAGTTTTGGGGTCCTCCTACCATTTCAGAAAAAGCTGTGCAATGTATTAGTCAGGATGGCCGAGCGGTCTAAGGCGCTGCGTTAAGGTCGCAGTCTCCCTGGAGGCGTGGGTTCGAATCCCACTTCTGACAGCTTTAGTCTCTCCTGGAAGCAGTGTGTTTGCATCTTGGTTTGAATGCAAGGCAAACGACAGACGCAACTAAAGTGGGTATGATGTCCTTCTTGTAAAATGGAAATGCTCCACACTTTCTGGGGTTTCGTTCTGGAAACCTAATGGTCTCATCACTCAAAAAGGCCCCAATTTCGGGATCCTGGTAAGAAAGCTAAAAAAACTCCATGTAGCTTAGGAAGGGGGCCGCGCCGCCCTGAGAGTCACTAGATAGATAGGTAGAGATAGAGACATATAGATAGATAGATAGATAGATAGATAGACACAGCAGCCAATGAGACTGTTCCTACACAGCAGCCAATGAAGATGTTCCTACACAGCAGCCATTGAGGATGTTCCTACACAGCAGCCAATGAAAATTTTCCTACACAGCAGCCAGATTGTGACATCACAGGGATGCTCTGTGATGTCACAATCTGGCTGCTGTGTAGGACCATTTTCATTGGCTGCTGTGTAGGAACATCCTCAATGGCTGCTGTGTAGGAACATCTTCATGTGCAGGAACATCTTCATCGTCCAGGAAGGGTATAAAAGGGGGCCGCGCCGCCCTGAGATTCACTAGATAGATAGATAGAGATAGAGACATATAGATAGATAGATAGATAGATAGATAGATAGATAGATAGATAGATAGATAGATAGA
Source organism: Borostomias antarcticus (assembly GCF_949987555.1). NCBI lineage: Eukaryota > Metazoa > Chordata > Actinopteri > Stomiiformes > Stomiidae > Borostomias > Borostomias antarcticus. The sequence goes on from NW_028176267.1 coordinate 1,184, forward strand.
TAGATAGATAGATAGATAGATAGATAGACACAGCAGCCAATGAGACTGTTCCTACACAGCAGCCAATGAAGATGTTCCTACACAGCAGCCATTGAGGATGTTCCTACACAGCAGCCAATGAAAATGTTCCTACACAGCAGCCAGATTGTGACATCACAGGGATGCTCTGTGATGTCACAATCTGGCTGCTGTGTAGGACCATTTTCATTGGCTGCTGTGTAGGAACATCCTCAATGGCTGCTGTGTAGGAACATCTTCATGTGCAGGAACATCTTCATCGTCCAGGAAGGGTATAAAAGGGGGCCGCGCCGCCCTGAGAGTCACTAGATAGATAGGTAGAGATAGAGACATATAGATAGATAGATAGATAGATAGATAGATAGATAGATAGATAGACACAGCAGCCAATGAGACGGTTCCTACACAGCAGCCAATGAAGATGTTCCTACACAGCAGCCATTGAGGATGTTCCTACACAGCAGCCAATGAAAATGTTCCTACACAGCAGCCAGATTGTGACATCACAGGGATGCTCTGTGATGTCACAATCTGGCTGCTGTGTAGGACCATTTTCATTGGCTGCTGTGTAGGAACATCCTCAATGGCTGCTGTGTAGGAACATCTTCATGTGCAGGAACATCTTCATCGTCCAGGAAGGGTATAAAAGGGGGCCGCGCCGCCCTGAGAGTCACTAGATAGATAGATAGATAGAGATAGAGACATATAGATAGATAGATAGATAGATAGATAGATAGATAGATAGATAGATAGATAGACACAGCAGCCAATGAGACTGTTCCTACACAGCAGCCAATGAAGATGTTCCTACACAGCAGCCATTGAGGATGTTCCTACACAGCAGCCAATGAAAATGTTCCTACACAGCAGCCAGATTGTGACATCACAGGGATGCTCTGTGATGTCACAATCTGGCTGCTGTGTAGGACCATTTTCATTGGCTGCTGTGTAGGAACATCCTCAATGGCTGCTGTGTAGGAACATCTTCATGTGCAGGAACATCTTCATCGTCCAGGAAGGGTATAAAAGGGGGCCGCGCCGCCCTGAGAGTCACTAGATAGATAGATAGATAGAGATAGAGACATATAGATAGATAGATAGATAGATAGATAGATAGATAGATAGATAGACACAGCAGCCAATGAGACTGTTCCTACACAGCAGCCAATGAAGATGTTCCTACACAGCAGCCATTGAGGATGTTCCTACACAGCAGCCAATGAAAATGTTCCTACACAGCAGCCAGATTGTGACATCACAGGGATGCTCTGTGATGTCACAATCTGGCTGCTGTGTAGGACCATTTTCATTGGCTGCTGTGTAGGAACATCCTCAATGGCTGCTGTGTAGGAACATCTTCATGTGCAGGAACATCTTCATCGTCCAGGAAGGGTATAAAAGGGGGCCGCGCCGCCCTGAGAGTCACTAGATAGATAGATAGATAGAGATAGAGACATATAGATAGATAGATAGATAGATAGATAGATAGACACAGCAGCCAATGAGACTGTTCCTACACAGCAGCCAATGAAGATGTTCCTACACAGCAGCCATTGAGGATGTTCCTACACAGCAGCCAATGAAAATGTTCCTACACAGCAGCCAGATTGTGACATCACAGGGATGCTCTGTGATGTCACAATCTGGCTGCTGTGTAGGACCATTTTCATTGGCTGCTGTGTAGGAACATCCTCAATGGCTGCTGTGTAGGAACATCTTCATGTGCAGGAACATCTTCATCGTCCAGGAAGGGTATAAAAGGGGGCCGCGCCGCCCTGAGAGTCACTAGATAGATAGATAGAGATAGAGACATATAGATAGATAGATAGATAGATAGATAGATAGATAGATAGATAGACACAGCAGCCAATGAGACTGTTCCTACACAGCAGCCAATGAAGATGTTCCTACACAGCAGCCATTGAGGATGTTCCTACACAGCAGCCAATGAAAATGTTCCTACACAGCAGCCAGATTGTGACATCACAGGGATGCTCTGTGATGTCACAATCTGGCTGCTGTGTAGGACCATTTTCATTGGCTGCTGTGTAGGAACATCCTCAATGGCTGCTGTGTAGGAACATCTTCATGTGCAGGAACATCTTCATCGTCCAGGAAGGGTATAAAAGGGGGCCGCGCCGCCCTGAGAGTCACTAGATAGATAGGTAGAGATAGAGACATATAGATAGATAGATAGATAGATAAATAGATAGATAGATAGATAGATAGATAGACACAGCAGCCAATGAGACTGTTCCTACACAGCAGCCAATGAAGATGTTCCTACACAGCAGCCATTGAGGATGTTCCTACACAGCAGCCAATGAAAATGTTCCTACACAGCAGCCAGATTGTGACATCACAGGGATGCTCTGTGATGTCACAATCTGGCTGCTGTGTAGGAACATTTTCATTGGCTGCTGTGTAGGAACATCCTCAATGGCTGCTGTGTAGGAACATCTTCATGTGCAGGAACATCTTCATCGTCCAGGAAGGGTATAAAAGGGGGCCGCGCCGCCCTGAGAGTCACTAGATAGATAGATAGATAGAGATAGAGACATATAGATAGATAGATAGATAGATAGATAGATAGATAGATAGATAGATAGATAGATAGATAGATAGATAGATAGATAGATAGATAGATAGATAGATAGATAGATAGATAGACACAGCAGCCAATGAGACTGTTCCTACACAGCAGCCAATGAAGATGTTCCTACACAGCAGCCATTGAGGATGTTCCTACACAGCAGCCAATGAAAATGTTCCTACACAGCAGCCAGATTGTGACATCACAGGGATGCTCTGTGATGTCACAATCTGGCTGCTGTGTAGGACCATTTTCATTGGCTGCTGTGTAGGAACATCCTCAATGGCTGCTGTGTAGGAACATCTTCATGTGCAGGAACATCTTCATCGTCCAGGAAGGGTATAAAAGGGGGCCGCGCCGCCCTGAGAGTCACTAGATAGATAGGTAGAGATAGAGACATATAGATAGATAGATAGATAGATAGATAGATAGATAGATAGATAGATAGATAGATAGACACAGCAGCCAATGAGACGGTTCCTACACAGCAGCCAATGAAGATGTTCCTACACAGCAGCCATTGAGGATGTTCCTACACAGCAGCCAATGAAAATGTTCCTACACAGCAGCCAGATTGTGACATCACAGGGATGCTCTGTGATGTCACAATCTGGCTGCTGTGTAGGACCATTTTCATTGGCTGCTGTGTAGGAACATCCTCAATGGCTGCTGTGTAGGAACATCTTCATGTGCAGGAACATCTTCATCGTCCAGGAAGGGTATAAAAGGGGGCCGCGCCGCCCTGAGAGTCACTAGATAGATAGATAGATAGATAGAGATAGAGACATATAGATAGATAGATAGATAGATAGATAGATAGACACAGCAGCCAATGAGACTGTTCCTACACAGCAGCCAATGAAGATGTTCCTACACAGCAGCCATTGAGGAGGTTCCTACACAGCAGCCAATGAAAATGTTCCTACACAGCAGCCAGATTGTGACATCACAGGGATGCTCTGTGATGTCACAATCTGGCTGCTGTGTAGGACCATTTTCATTGGCTGCTGTGTAGGAACATCCTCAATGGCTGCTGTGTAGGAACATCTTCATGTGCAGGAACATCTTCATCGTCCAGGAAGGGTATAAAAGGGGGCCGCGCCGCCCTGAGAGTCACTAGATAGATAGATAGAGATAGAGACATATAGATAGATAGATAGATAGATAGATAGATAGATAGATAGATAGATAGATAGATAGATAGATAGATAGACACAGCAGCCAATGAGACTGTTCCTACACAGCAGCCAATGAAGATGTTCCTACACAGCAGCCATTGAGGATGTTCCTACACAGCAGCCAATGAAAATGTTCCTACACAGCAGCCAGATTGTGACATCACAGGGATGCTCTGTGATGTCACAATCTGGCTGCTGTGTAGGACCATTTTCATTGGCTGCTGTGTAGGAACATCCTCAATGGCTGCTGTGTAGGAACATCTTCATGTGCAGGAACATCTTCATCGTCCAGGAAGGGTATAAAAGGGGGCCGCGCCGCCCTGAGAGTCACTAGATAGATAGGTAGAGATAGAGACATATAGATAGATAGATAGATAGATAGATAGATAGATAGATAGATAGATAGATAGATAGACACAGCAGCCAATGAGACTGTTCCTACACAGCAGCCAATGAAGATGTTCCTACACAGCAGCCATTGAGGATGTTCCTACACAGCAGCCAATGAAAATGTTCCTACACAGCAGCCAGATTGTGACATCACAGGGATGCTCTGTGATGTCACAATCTGGCTGCTGTGTAGGACCATTTTCATTGGCTGCTGTGTAGGAACATCCTCAATGGCTGCTGTGTAGGAACATCTTCATGTGCAGGAACATCTTCATCGTCCAGGAAGGGTATAAAAGGGGGCCGCGCCGCCCTGAGAGTCACTAGATAGATAGATAGAGATAGAGACATATAGATAGATAGATAGATAGATAGATAGATAGATAGATAGATAGATAGATAGATAGATAGACACAGCAGCCAATGAGACTGTTCCTACACAGCAGCCAATGAAGATGTTCCTACACAGCAGCCATTGAGGATGTTCCTACACAGCAGCCAATGAAAATGTTCCTACACAGCAGCCAGATTGTGACATCACAGGGATGCTCTGTGATGTCACAATCTGGCTGCTGTGTAGGACCATTTTCATTGGCTGCTGTGTAGGAACATCCTCAATGGCTGATGTGTAGGAACATCTTCATGTGCAGGAACATCTTCATCGTCCAGGAAGGGTATAAAAGGGGGCCGCGCCGCCCTGAGAGTCACTAGATAGATAGGTAGAGATAGAGACATATAGATAGATAGATAGATAGATAGATAGATAGATAGATAGATAGATAGATAGATAGATAGATAGATAGATAGATAGATAGACACAGCAGCCAATGAGACTGTTCCTACACAGCAGCCAATGAAGATGTTCCTACACAGCAGCCATTGAGGATGTTCCTACACAGCAGCCAATGAAAATGTTCCTACACAGCAGCCAGATTGTGACATCACAGGGATGCTCTGTGATGTCACAATCTGGCTGCTGTGTAGGACCATTTTCATTGGCTGCTGTGTAGGAACATCCTCAATGGCTGCTGTGTAGGAACATCTTCATGTGCAGGAACATCTTCATCGTCCAGGAAGGGTATAAAAGGGGGCCGCGCCGCCCTGAGAGTCACTAGATAGATAGATAGAGATAGAGACATATAGATAGATAGATAGATAGATAGATAGATAGATAGATAGATAGATAGATAGATAGATAGATAGATAGATAGATAGATAGATAGATAGATAGACACAGCAGCCAATGAGACTGTTCCTACACAGCAGCCAATGAAGATGTTCCTACACAGCAGCCATTGAGGATGTTCCTACACAGCAGCCAATGAAAATGTTCCTACACAGCAGCCAGATTGTGACATCACAGGGATGCTCTGTGATGTCACAATCTGGCTGCTGTGTAGGACCATTTTCATTGGCTGATGTGTAGGAACATCCTCAATGGCTGCTGTGTAGGAACATCTTCATGTGCAGGAACATCTTCATCGTCCAGGAAGGGTATAAAAGGGGGCCGCGCCGCCCTGAGAGTCACTAGATAGATAGGTAGAGATAGAGACATATAGATAGATAGATAGATAGATAAATAGATAGATAGATAGATAGATAGATAGACACAGCAGCCAATGAGACTGTTCCTACACAGCAGCCAATGAAGATGTTCCTACACAGCAGCCATTGAGGATGTTCCTACACAGCAGCCAATGAAAATGTTCCTACACAGCAGCCAGATTGTGACATCACAGGGATGCTCTGTGATGTCACAATCTGGCTGCTGTGTAGGAACATTTTCATTGGCTGCTGTGTAGGAACATCCTCAATGGCTGCTGTGTAGGAACATCTTCATGTGCAGGAACATCTTCATCGTCCAGGAAGGGTATAAAAGGGGGCCGCGCCGCCCTGAGAGTCACTAGATAGATAGATAGAGATAGAGACATATAGATAGATAGATAGATAGATAGATAGATAGATAGATAGATAGATAGATAGATAGATAGATAGATAGATAGATAGATAGACACAGCAGCCAATGAGACTGTTCCTACACAGCAGCCAATGAAGATGTTCCTACACAGCAGCCATTGAGGATGTTCCTACACAGCAGCCAATGAAAATGTTCCTACACAGCAGCCAGATTGTGACATCACAGGGATGCTCTGTGATGTCACAATCTGGCTGCTGTGTAGGACCATTTTCATTGGCTGCTGTGTAGGAACATCCTCAATGGCTGCTGTGTAGGAACATCTTCATGTGCAGGAACATCTTCATCGTCCAGGAAGGGTATAAAAGGGGGCCGCGCCGCCCTGAGAGTCACTAGATAGATAGGTAGAGATAGAGACATATAGATAGATAGATAGATAGATAGATAGATAGATAGATAGATAGATAGATAGATAGATAGATAGACACAGCAGCCAATGAGACGGTTCCTACACAGCAGCCAATGAAGATGTTCCTACACAGCAGCCATTGAGGATGTTCCTACACAGCAGCCAATGAAAATGTTCCTACACAGCAGCCAGATTGTGACATCACAGGGATGCTCTGTGATGTCACAATCTGGCTGCTGTGTAGGACCATTTTCATTGGCTGCTGTGTAGGAACATCCTCAATGGCTGCTGTGTAGGAACATCTTCATGTGCAGGAACATCTTCATCGTCCAGGAAGGGTATAAAAGGGGGCCGCGCCGCCCTGAGAGTCACTAGATAGATAGATAGATAGAGATAGAGACATATAGATAGATAGATAGATAGATAGATAGATAGATAGATAGATAGATAGATAGATAGATAGACACAGCAGCCAATGAGACTGTTCCTACACAGCAGCCAATGAAGATGTTCCTACACAGCAGCCATTGAGGAGGTTCCTACACAGCAGCCAATGAAAATGTTCCTACACAGCAGCCAGATTGTGACATCACAGGGATGCTCTGTGATGTCACAATCTGGCTGCTGTGTAGGACCATTTTCATTGGCTGCTGTGTAGGAACATCCTCAATGGCTGCTGTGTAGGAACATCTTCATGTGCAGGAACATCTTCATCGTCCAGGAAGGGTATAAAAGGGGGCCGCGCCGCCCTGAGAGTCACTAGATAGATAGATAGAGATAGAGACATATAGATAGATAGATAGATAGATAGATAGATAGATAGATAGATAGATAGATAGATAGATAGATAGATAGATAGACACAGCAGCCAATGAGACTGTTCCTACACAGCAGCCAATGAAGATGTTCCTACACAGCAGCCATTGAGGATGTTCCTACACAGCAGCCAATGAAAATGTTCCTACACAGCAGCCAGATTGTGACATCACAGGGATGCTCTGTGATGTCACAATCTGGCTGCTGTGTAGGACCATTTTCATTGGCTGCTGTGTAGGAACATCCTCAATGGCTGCTGTGTAGGAACATCTTCATGTGCAGGAACATCTTCATCGTCCAGGAAGGGTATAAAAGGGGGCCGCGCCGCCCTGAGAGTCACTAGATAGATAGGTAGAGATAGAGACATATAGATAGATAGATAGATAGATAGATAGATAGATAGATAGATAGATAGATAGATAGATAGATAGATAGATAGATAGATAGACACAGCAGCCAATGAGACTGTTCCTACACAGCAGCCAATGAAGATGTTCCTACACAGCAGCCATTGAGGATGTTCCTACACAGCAGCCAATGAAAATGTTCCTACACAGCAGCCAGATTGTGACATCACAGGGATGCTCTGTGATGTCACAATCTGGCTGCTGTGTAGGACCATTTTCATTGGCTGCTGTGTAGGAACATCCTCAATGGCTGCTGTGTAGGAACATCTTCATGTGCAGGAACATCTTCATCGTCCAGGAAGGGTATAAAAGGGGGCCGCGCCGCCCTGAGAGTCACTAGATAGATAGATAGAGATAGAGACATATAGATAGATAGATAGATAGATAGATAGATAGATAGATAGATAGATAGATAGATAGATAGACACAGCAGCCAATGAGACTGTTCCTACACAGCAGCCAATGAAGATGTTCCTACACAGCAGCCATTGAGGATGTTCCTACACAGCAGCCAATGAAAATGTTCCTACACAGCAGCCAGATTGTGACATCACAGGGATGCTCTGTGATGTCACAATCTGGCTGCTGTGTAGGACCATTTTCATTGGCTGCTGTGTAGGAACATCCTCAATGGCTGATGTGTAGGAACATCTTCATGTGCAGGAACATCTTCATCGTCCAGGAAGGGTATAAAAGGGGGCCGCGCCGCCCTGAGAGTCACTAGATAGATAGGTAGAGATAGAGACATATAGATAGATAGATAGATAGATAGATAGATAGATAGATAGATAGATAGATAGATAGATAGATAGATAGATAGATAGATAGATAGATAGACACAGCAGCCAATGAGACTGTTCCTACACAGCAGCCAATGAAGATGTTCCTACACAGCAGCCATTGAGGATGTTCCTACACAGCAGCCAATGAAAATGTTCCTACACAGCAGCCAGATTGTGACATCACAGGGATGCTCTGTGATGTCACAATCTGGCTGCTGTGTAGGACCATTTTCATTGGCTGCTGTGTAGGAACATCCTCAATGGCTGCTGTGTAGGAACATCTTCATGTGCAGGAACATCTTCATCGTCCAGGAAGGGTATAAAAGGGGGCCGCGCCGCCCTGAGAGTCACTAGATAGATAGATAGAGATAGAGACATATAGATAGATAGATAGATAGATAGATAGATAGATAGATAGATAGATAGATAGATAGATAGATAGATAGACACAGCAGCCAATGAGACTGTTCCTACACAGCAGCCAATGAAGATGTTCCTACACAGCAGCCATTGAGGATGTTCCTACACAGCAGCCAATGAAAATGTTCCTACACAGCAGCCAGATTGTGACATCACAGGGATGCTCTGTGATGTCACAATCTGGCTGCTGTGTAGGACCATTTTCATTGGCTGCTGTGTAGGAACATCCTCAATGGCTGCTGTGTAGGAACATCTTCATGTGCAGGAACATCTTCATCGTCCAGGAAGGGTATAAAAGGGGGCCGCGCCGCCCTGAGAGTCACTAGATAGATAGATAGATAGAGATAGAGACATTAGATAGATAGATAGATAGATAGATAGATAGATAGATAGACACAGCAGCCAATGAGACTGTTCCTACACAGCAGCCAATGAAGATGTTCCTACACAGCAGCCATTGAGGATGTTCCTACACAGCAGCCAATGAAAATGTTCCTACACAGCAGCCAGATTGTGACATCACAGGGATGCTCTGTGATGTCACAATCTGGCTGCTGTGTAGGACCATTTTCATTGGCTGCTGTGTAGGAACATCCTCAATGGCTGCTGTGTAGGAACATCTTCATGTGCAGGAACATCTTCATCGTCCAGGAAGGGTATAAAAGGGGGCCGCGCCGCCCTGAGAGTCACTAGATAGATAGATAGAGATAGAGACATATAGATAGATAGATAGATAGATAGATAGATAGATAGATAGATAGATAGATAGATAGATAGATAGATAGATAGATAGATAGATAGATAGATAGATAGATAGACACAGCAGCCAATGAGACTGTTCCTACACAGCAGCCAATGAAGATGTTCCTACACAGCAGCCATTGAGGATGTTCCTACACAGCAGCCAATGAAAATGTTCCTACACAGCAGCCAGATTGTGACATCACAGGGATGCTCTGTGATGTCACAATCTGGCTGCTGTGTAGGACCATTTTCATTGGCTGCTGTGTAGGAACATCCTCAATGGCTGCTGTGTAGGAACATCTCCATGTGCAGGAACATCTTCATCGTCCAGGAAGGGTATAAAAGGGGGCCGCGCCGCCCTGAGAGTCACTAGATAGATAGGTAGAGATAGAGACATATAGATAGATAGATAGATAGATAGATAGATAGATAGATAGATAGATAGATAGATAGATAGATAGATAGATAGATAGATAGATAGATAGATAGACACAGCAGCCAATGAGACTGTTCCTACACAGCAGCCAATGAAGATGTTCCTACACAGCAGCCATTGAGGATGTTCCTACACAGCAGCCAATGAAAATGTTCCTACACAGCAGCCAGATTGTGACATCACAGGGATGCTCTGTGATGTCACAATCTGGCTGCTGTGTAGGACCATTTTCATTGGCTGCTGTGTAGGAACATCCTCAATGGCTGCTGTGTAGGAACATCTTCATGTGCAGGAACATCTTCATCGTCCAGGAAGGGTATAAAAGGGGGCCGCGCCGCCCTGAGAGTCACTAGATAGATAGATAGATAGAGATAGAGACATATAGATAGATAGATAGATAGATAGATAGATAGATAGATAGATAGATAGATAGATAGATAGATAGATAGATAGACACAGCAGCCAATGAGACTGTTCCTACACAGCAGCCAATGACGATGTTCCTACACAGCAGCCATTGAGGATGTTCCTACACAGCAGCCAATGAAAATGTTCCTACACAGCAGCCAGATTGTGACATCACAGGGATGCTCTGTGATGTCACAATCTGGCTGCTGTGTAGGACCATTTTCATTGGCTGCTGTGTAGGAACATCCTCAATGGCTGCTGTGTAGGAACATCTTCATGTGCAGGAACATCTTCATCGTCCAGGAAGGGTATAAAAGGGGGCCGCGCCGCCCTGAGAGTCACTAGATAGATAGATAGATAGAGATAGAGACATATAGATAGATAGATAGATAGATAGATAGATAGATAGATAGATAGATAGATAGATAGATAGATAGATAGATAGACACAGCAGCCAATGAGACTGTTCCTACACAGCAGCCAATGAAGATGTTCCTACACAGCAGCCATTGAGGATGTTCCTACACAGCAGCCAATGAAAATGTTCCTACACAGCAGCCAGATTGTGACATCACAGGGATGCTCTGTGATGTCACAATCTGGCTGCTGTGTAGGACCATTTTCATTGGCTGCTGTGTAGGAACATCCTCAATGGCTGCTGTGTAGGAACATCTTCATGTGCAGGAACATCTTCATCGTCCAGGAAGGGTATAAAAGGGGGCCGCGCCGCCCTGAGAGTCACTAGATAGATAGGTAGAGATAGAGACATATAGATAGATAGATAGATAGATAGATAAATAGATAGATAGATAGATAGATAGATAGATAGACACAGCAGCCAATGAGACTGTTCCTACACAGCAGCCAATGAAGATGTTCCTACACAGCAGCCATTGAGGATGTTCCTACACAGCAGCCAATGAAAATGTTCCTACACAGCAGCCAGATTGTGACATCACAGGGATGCTCTGTGATGTCACAATCTGGCTGCTGTGTAGGAACATTTTCATTGGCTGCTGTGTAGGAACATCCTCAATGGCTGCTGTGTAGGAACATCTTCATGTGCAGGAACATCTTCATCGTCCAGGAAGGGTATAAAAGGGGGCCGCGCCGCCCTGAGAGTCACTAGATAGATAGATAGATAGAGATAGAGACATATAGATAGATAGATAGATAGATAGATAGATAGATAGATAGATAGATAGATAGATAGATAGATAGATAGATAGATAGATAGATAGATAGATAGATAGATAGACACAGCAGCCAATGAGACTGTTCCTACACAGCAGCCAATGAAGATGTTCCTACACAGCAGCCATTGAGGATGTTCCTACACAGCAGCCAATGAAAATGTTCCTACACAGCAGCCAGATTGTGACATCACAGGGATGCTCTGTGATGTCACAATCTGGCTGCTGTGTAGGACCATTTTCATTGGCTGCTGTGTAGGAACATCCTCAATGGCTGCTGTGTAGGAACATCTTCATGTGCAGGAACATCTTCATCGTCCAGGAAGGGTATAAAAGGGGGCCGCGCCGCCCTGAGAGTCACTAGATAGATAGGTAGAGATAGAGACATATAGATAGATAGATAGATAGATAGATAGATAGATAGATAGATAGATAGATAGATAGATAGATAGATAGATAGATAGATAGATAGATAGATAGATAGACACAGCAGCCAATGAGACTGTTCCTACACAGCAGCCAATGAAGATGTTCCTACACAGCAGCCATTGAGGATGTTCCTACACAGCAGCCAATGAAAATGTTCCTACACAGCAGCCAGATTGTGACATCACAGGGATGCTCTGTGATGTCACAATCTGGCTGCTGTGTAGGACCATTTTCATTGGCTGCTGTGTAGGAACATCCTCAATGGCTGCTGTGTAGGAACATCTTCATGTGCAGGAACATCTTCATCGTCCAGGAAGGGTATAAAAGGGGGCCGCGCCGCCCTGAGAGTCACTAGATAGATAGATAGAGATAGAGACATATAGATAGATAGATAGATAGATAGATAGATAGATAGATAGATAGATAGATAGATAGATAGATAGATAGATAGATAGATAGATAGATAGATAGATAGATAGATAGATAGATAGATAGATAGACACAGCAGCCAATGAGACTGTTCCTACACAGCAGCCAATGAAGATGTTCCTACACAGCAGCCATTGAGGATGTTCCTACACAGCAGCCAATGAAAATGTTCCTACACAGCAGCCAGATTGTGACATCACAGGGATGCTCTGTGATGTCACAATCTGGCTGCTGTGTAGGACCATTTTCATTGGCTGCTGTGTAGGAACATCCTCAATGGCTGCTGTGTAGGAACATCTTCATGTGCAGGAACATCTTCATCGTCCAGGAAGGGTATAAAAGGGGGCCGCGCCGCCCTGAGAGTCACTAGATAGATAGGTAGAGATAGAGACATATAGATAGATAGATAGATAGATAGATAGATAGATAGATAGATAGATAGATAGATAGATAGATAGATAGATAGATAGATAGATAGATAGATAGATAGATAGATAGATAGATAGATAGACACAGCAGCCAATGAGACTGTTCCTACACAGCAGCCAGATTGTGACATCACAGGGATGCTCTGTGATGTCACAATCTGGCTGCTGTGTAGGACCATTTTCATTGGCTGCTGTGTAGGAACATCCTCAATGGCTGCTGTGTAGGAACATCTTCATGTGCAGGAACATCTTCATCGTCCAGGAAGGGTATAAAAGGGGGCCGCGCCGCCCTGAGAGTCACTAGATAGATAGATAGATAGAGATAGAGACATATAGATAGATAGATAGATAGATAGATAGATAGATAGATAGATAGATAGATAGATAGATAGACACAGCAGCCAATGAGACTGTTCCTACACAGCAGCCAATGAAGATGTTCCTACACAGCAGCCATTGAGGATGTTCCTACACAGCAGCCAATGAAAATGTTCCTACACAGCAGCCAGATTGTGACATCACAGGGATGCTCTGTGATGTCACAATCTGGCTGCTGTGTAGGACCATTTTCATTGGCTGCTGTGTAGGAACATCCTCAATGGCTGCTGTGTAGGAACATCTTCATGTGCAGGAACATCTTCATCGTCCAGGAAGGGTATAAAAGGGGGCCGCGCCGCCCTGAGAGTCACTAGATAGATAGATAGATAGAGATAGAGACATATAGATAGATAGATAGATAGATAGATAGATAGATAGATAGATAGATAGATAGATAGATAGATAGATAGATAGATAGATAGACACAGCAGCCAATGAGACTGTTCCTACACAGCAGCCAATGAAGATGTTCCTACACAGCAGCCATTGAGGATGTTCCTACACAGCAGCCAATGAAAATGTTCCTACACAGCAGCCAGATTGTGACATCACAGGGATGCTCTGTGATGTCACAATCTGGCTGCTGTGTAGGACCATTTTCATTGGCTGCTGTGTAGGAACATCCTCAATGGCTGCTGTGTAGGAACATCTTCATGTGCAGGAACATCTTCATCGTCCAGGAAGGGTATAAAAGGGGGCCGCGCCGCCCTGAGAGTCACTAGATAGATAGATAGAGATAGAGACATATAGATAGATAGATAGATAGATAGATAGATAGATAGATAGATAGATAGATAGATAGATAGATAGATAGATAGATAGATAGATAGACACAGCAGCCAATGAGACTGTTCCTACACAGCAGCCAATGAAGATGTTCCTACACAGCAGCCATTGAGGATGTTCCTACACAGCAGCCAATGAAAATGTTCCTACACAGCAGCCAGATTGTGACATCACAGGGATGCTCTGTGATGTCACAATCTGGCTGCTGTGTAGGACCATTTTCATTGGCTGCTGTGTAGGAACATCCTCAATGGCTGCTGTGTAGGAACATCTTCATGTGCAGGAACATCTTCATCGTCCAGGAAGGGTATAAAAGGGGGCCGCGCCGCCCTGAGAGTCACTAGATAGATAGATAGATAGATAGAGATAGAGACATATAGATAGATAGATAGATAGATAGATAGATAGATAGATAGATAGATAGATAGATAGATAGATAGATAGATAGACACAGCAGCCAATGAGACTGTTCCTACACAGCAGCCAATGAAGATGTTCCTACACAGCAGCCATTGAGGATGTTCCTACACAGCAGCCAATGAAAATGTTCCTACACAGCAGCCAGATTGTGACATCACAGGGATGCTCTGTGATGTCACAATCTGGCTGCTGTGTAGGACCATTTTCATTGGCTGCTGTGTAGGAACATCCTCAATGGCTGCTGTGTAGGAACATCTTCATGTGCAGGAACATCTTCATCGTCCAGGAAGGGTATAAAAGGGGGCCGCGCCGCCCTGAGAGTCACTAGATAGATAGATAGATAGAGATAGAGACATTAGATAGATAGATAGATAGATAGATAGATAGATAGATAGATAGATAGATAGATAGATAGATAGATAGATAGATAGATAGATAGATAGATAGATAGATAGATAGACACAGCAGCCAATGAGACTGTTCCTACACAGCAGCCAATGAAGATGTTCCTACACAGCAGCCATTGAGGATGTTCCTACACAGCAGCCAATGAAAATGTTCCTACACAGCAGCCAGATTGTGACATCACAGGGATGCTCTGTGATGTCACAATCTGGCTGCTGTGTAGGACCATTTTCATTGGCTGCTGTGTAGGAACATCCTCAATGGCTGCTGTGTAGGAACATCTTCATGTGCAGGAACATCTTCATCGTCCAGGAAGGGTATAAAAGGGGGCCGCGCCGCCCTGAGAGTCACTAGATAGATAGATAGATAGAGATAGAGACATTAGATAGATAGATAGATAGATAGATAGATAGATAGATAGATAGATAGATAGATAGATAGATAGACACAGCAGCCAATGAGACTGTTCCTACACAGCAGCCAATGAAGATGTTCCTACACAGCAGCCATTGAGGATGTTCCTACACAGCAGCCAATGAAAATGTTCCTACACAGCAGCCAGATTGTGACATCACAGGGATGCTCTGTGATGTCACAATCTGGCTGCTGTGTAGGACCATTTTCATTGGCTGCTGTGTAGGAACATCCTCAATGGCTGCTGTGTAGGAACATCTTCATGTGCAGGAAGGGTATAAAAGGGGGCCGCGCCGCCCTGAGAGTCACTAGATAGATAGATAGATAGAGATAGAGACATATAGATAGATAGATAGATAGATAGATAGATAGATAGATAGATAGATAGATAGATAGATAGATAGACACAGCAGCCAATGAGACTGTTCCTACACAGCAGCCAATGAAGATGTTCCTACACAGCAGCCATTGAGGATGTTCCTACACAGCAGCCAATGAAAATGTTCCTACACAGCAGCCAGATTGTGACATCACAGGGATGCTCTGTGATGTCACAATCTGGCTGCTGTGTAGGACCATTTTCATTGGCTGCTGTGTAGGAACATCCTCAATGGCTGCTGTGTAGGAACATCTTCATGTGCAGGAACATCTTCATCGTCCAGGAAGGGTATAAAAGGGGGCCGCGCCGCCCTGAGAGTCACTAGATAGATAGGTAGAGATAGAGACATATAGATAGATAGATAGATAGATAGATAGATAGATAGATAGATAGATAGATAGATAGATAGATAGATAGATAGATAGATAGATAGACACAGCAGCCAATGAGACTGTTCCTACACAGCAGCCAGATTGTGACATCACAGGGATGCTCTGTGATGTCACAATCTGGCTGCTGTGTAGGACCATTTTCATTGGCTGCTGTGTAGGAACATCCTCAATGGCTGCTGTGTAGGAACATCTTCATGTGCAGGAACATCTTCATCGTCCAGGAAGGGTATAAAAGGGGGCCGCGCCGCCCTGAGAGTCACTAGATAGATAGATAGATAGAGATAGAGACATATAGATAGATAGATAGATAGATAGATAGATAGATAGATAGATAGATAGACACAGCAGCCAATGAGACTGTTCCTACACAGCAGCCAATGAAGATGTTCCTACACAGCAGCCATTGAGGATGTTCCTACACAGCAGCCAATGAAAATGTTCCTACACAGCAGCCAGATTGTGACATCACAGGGATGCTCTGTGATGTCACAATCTGGCTGCTGTGTAGGACCATTTTCATTGGCTGCTGTGTAGGAACATCCT
This sequence comes from Borostomias antarcticus, assembly GCF_949987555.1. NCBI lineage: Eukaryota > Metazoa > Chordata > Actinopteri > Stomiiformes > Stomiidae > Borostomias > Borostomias antarcticus. The sequence continues at coordinate 17,893 of NW_028176267.1, forward strand.
CAATGGCTGCTGTGTAGGAACATCTTCATGTGCAGGAACATCTTCATCGTCCAGGAACATCTTCATCGTCCAGGAAGGGTATAAAAGGGGGCCGCGCCGCCCTGAGAGTCACTAGATAGATAGATAGATAGAGATAGAGACATATAGATAGATAGATAGATAGATAGATAGATAGATAGATAGATAGATAGATAGATAGATAGATAGATAGATAGATAGATAGATAGATAGATAGATAGATAGATAGATAGACACAGCAGCCAATGAGACTGTTCCTACACAGCAGCCAATGAAGATGTTCCTACACAGCAGCCATTGAGGATGTTCCTACACAGCAGCCAATGAAAATGTTCCTACACAGCAGCCAGATTGTGACATCACAGGGATGCTCTGTGATGTCACAATCTGGCTGCTGTGTAGGACCATTTTCATTGGCTGCTGTGTAGGAACATCCTCAATGGCTGCTGTGTAGGAACATCTTCATTTGCAGGAACATCTTCATCGTCCAGGAAGGGTATAAAAGGGGGCCGCGCCGCCCTGAGAGTCACTAGATAGATAGGTAGAGATAGAGACATATAGATAGATAGATAGATAGATAGATAGATAGATAGATAGATAGATAGATAGATAGATAGATAGATAGATAGATAGATAGATAGATAGATAGATAGATAGATAGACACAGCAGCCAATGAGACTGTTCCTACACAGCAGCCAATGAAGATGTTCCTACACAGCAGCCATTGAGGATGTTCCTACACAGCAGCCAATGAAAATGTTCCTACACAGCAGCCAGATTGTGACATCACAGGGATGCTCTGTGATGTCACAATCTGGCTGCTGTGTAGGACCATTTTCATTGGCTGCTGTGTAGGAACATCCTCAATGGCTGCTGTGTAGGAACATCTTCATGTGCAGGAACATCTTCATCGTCCAGGAAGGGTATAAAAGGGGGCCGCGCCGCCCTGAGAGTCACTAGATAGATAGATAGATAGAGATAGAGACATTAGATAGATAGATAGATAGATAGATAGATAGATAGATAGATAGATAGATAGATAGATAGATAGATAGACACAGCAGCCAATGAGACTGTTCCTACACAGCAGCCAATGAAGATGTTCCTACACAGCAGCCATTGAGGATGTTCCTACACAGCAGCCAATGAAAATGTTCCTACACAGCAGCCAGATTGTGACATCACAGGGATGCTCTGTGATGTCACAATCTGGCTGCTGTGTAGGACCATTTTCATTGGCTGCTGTGTAGGAACATCCTCAATGGCTGCTGTGTAGGAACATCTTCATGTGCAGGAACATCTTCATCGTCCAGGAAGGGTATAAAAGGGGGCCGCGCCGCCCTGAGAGTCACTAGATAGATAGATAGAGATAGAGACATATAGATAGATAGATAGATAGATAGATAGATAGATAGATAGATAGATAGATAGATAGATAGATAGATAGACACAGCAGCCAATGAGACTGTTCCTACACAGCAGCCAATGAAGATGTTCCTACACAGCAGCCATTGAGGATGTTCCTACACAGCAGCCAATGAAAATGTTCCTACACAGCAGCCAGATTGTGACATCACAGGGATGCTCTGTGATGTCACAATCTGGCTGCTGTGTAGGACCATTTTCATTGGCTGCTGTGTAGGAACATCCTCAATGGCTGCTGTGTAGGAACATCTTCATGTGCAGGAACATCTTCATCGTCCAGGAAGGGTATAAAAGGGGGCCGCGCCGCCCTGAGAGTCACTAGATAGATAGATAGATAGAGATAGAGACATATAGATAGATAGATAGATAGATAGATAGATAGATAGATAGATAGATAGATAGATAGATAGATAGATAGATAGATAGATAGATAGATAGATAGATAGATAGATAGATAGATAGATAGATAGATAGATAGACACAGCAGCCAATGAGACTGTTCCTACACAGCAGCCAATGAAGATGTTCCTACACAGCAGCCATTGAGGATGTTCCTACACAGCAGCCAATGAAAATGTTCCTACACAGCAGCCAGATTGTGACATCACAGGGATGCTCTGTGATGTCACAATCTGGCTGCTGTGTAGGACCATTTTCATTGGCTGCTGTGTAGGAACATCCTCAATGGCTGCTGTGTAGGAACATCTTCATGTGCAGGAACATCTTCATCGTCCAGGAAGGGTATAAAAGGGGGCCGCGCCGCCCTGAGAGTCACTAGATAGATAGATAGAGATAGAGACATTAGATAGATAGATAGATAGATAGATAGATAGATAGATAGATAGATAGATAGATAGATAGATAGACACAGCAGCCAATGAGACTGTTCCTACACAGCAGCCAATGAAGATGTTCCTACACAGCAGCCATTGAGGATGTTCCTACACAGCAGCCAATGAAAATGTTCCTACACAGCAGCCAGATTGTGACATCACAGGGATGCTCTGTGATGTCACAATCTGGCTGATGTGTAGGACCATTTTCATTGGCTGCTGTGTAGGAACATCCTCAATGGCTGCTGTGTAGGAACATCTTCATGTGCAGGAACATCTTCATCGTCCAGGAAGGGTATAAAAGGGGGCCGCGCCGCCCTGAGAGTCACTAGATAGATAGATAGATAGATAGAGATAGAGACATTAGATAGATAGATAGATAGATAGATAGATAGATAGATAGATAGATAGATAGATAGATAGATAGATAGATAGATAGATAGATAGATAGATGGATAGACACAGCAGCCAATGAGACTGTTCCTACACAGCAGCCAATGAAGATGTTCCTACACAGCAGCCATTGAGGATGTTCCTACACAGCAGCCAATGAAAATGTTCCTACACAGCAGCCAGATTGTGACATCACAGGGATGCTCTGTGATGTCACAATCTGGCTGCTGTGTAGGACCATTTTCATTGGCTGCTGTGTAGGAACATCCTCAATGGCTGCTGTGTAGGAACATCTTCATGTGCAGGAACATCTTCATCATCCAGGAAGGGTATAAAAGGGGGCCGCGCCGCCCTGAGAGTCACTAGATAGATAGAGATAGAGACATATAGATAGATAGATAGATAGATAGATAGATAGATAGATAGATAGATAGATAGATAGATAGATAGATAGATAGATAGATAGATAGATAGATAGATAGATAGATAGATAGATAGATAGACACAGCAGCCAATGAGACTGTTCCTACACAGCAGCCAATGAAGATGTTCCTACACAGCAGCCATTGAGGATGTTCCTACACAGCAGCCAATGAAAATGTTCCTACACAGCAGCCAGATTGTGACATCACAGGGATGCTCTGTGATGTCACAATCTGGCTGCTGTGTAGGACCATTTTCATTGGCTGCTGTGTAGGAACATCCTCAATGGCTGCTGTGTAGGAACATCTTCATGTGCAGGAACATCTTCATCGTCCAGGAAGGGTATAAAAGGGGGCCGCGCCGCCCTGAGAGTCACTAGATAGATAGATAGATAGAGATAGAGACATATAGATAGATAGATAGATAGATAGATAGATAGATAGATAGATAGATAGATAGATAGATAGATAGATAGATAGATAGATAGATAGATAGACACAGCAGCCAATGAGACTGTTCCTACACAGCAGCCAATGAAGATGTTCCTACACAGCAGCCATTGAGGATGTTCCTACACAGCAGCCAATGAAAATGTTCCTACACAGCAGCCAGATTGTGACATCACAGGGATGCTCTGTGATGTCACAATCTGGCTGCTGTGTAGGACCATTTTCATTGGCTGCTGTGTAGGAACATCCTCAATGGCTGCTGTGTAGGAACATCTTCATGTGCAGGAACATCTTCATCGTCCAGGAAGGGTATAAAAGGGGGCCGCGCCGCCCTGAGAGTCACTAGATAGATAGATAGAGATAGAGACATTAGATAGATAGATAGATAGATAGATAGATAGATAGATAGATAGATAGATAGATAGATAGATAGATAGATAGATAGATAGATAGATAGATAGATAGATAGATAGACACAGCAGCCAATGAGACTGTTCCTACACAGCAGCCAATGAAGATGTTCCTACACAGCAGCCATTGAGGATGTTCCTACACAGCAGCCAATGAAAATGTTCCTACACAGCAGACAGATTGTGACATCACAGGGATGCTCTGTGATGTCACAATCTGGCTGATGTGTAGGACCATTTTCATTGGCTGCTGTGTAGGAACATCCTCAATGGCTGCTGTGTAGGAACATCTTCATGTGCAGGAACATCTTCATCGTCCAGGAAGGGTATAAAAGGGGGCCGCGCCGCCCTGAGAGTCACTAGATAGATAGATAGATAGATAGAGATAGAGACATTAGATAGATAGATAGATAGATAGATAGATAGATAGATAGATAGATAGATAGATAGATAGATAGATAGATAGATAGATAGATAGACACAGCAGCCAATGAGACTGTTCCTACACAGCAGCCAATGAAGATGTTCCTACACAGCAGCCATTGAGGATGTTCCTACACAGCAGCCAATGAAAATGTTCCTACACAGCAGCCAGATTGTGACATCACAGGGATGCTCTGTGATGTCACAATCTGGCTGCTGTGTAGGACCATTTTCATTGGCTGCTGTGTAGGAACATCCTCAATGGCTGCTGTGTAGGAACATCTTCATGTGCAGGAACATCTTCATCATCCAGGAAGGGTATAAAAGGGGGCCGCGCCGCCCTGAGAGTCACTAGATAGATAGAGATAGAGACATATAGATAGATAGATAGATAGATAGATAGATAGATAGATAGATAGATAGATAGATAGATAGACCCAGCAGCCAATGAGACTGTTCCTACACAGCAGCCAATGAAGATGTTCCTACACAGCAGCCATTGAGGATGTTCCTACACAGCAGCCAATGAAAATGTTCCTACACAGCAGCCAGATTGTGACATCACAGGGATGCTCTGTGATGTCACAATCTGGCTGCTGTGTAGGACCATTTTCATTGGCTGCTGTGTAGGAACATCCTCAATGGCTGCTGTGTAGGAACATCTTCATGTGCAGGAACATCTTCATCGTCCAGGAAGGGTATAAAAGGGGGCCGCGCCGCCCTGAGAGTCACTAGATAGATAGATAGATAGAGATAGAGACATATAGATAGATAGATAGATAGATAGATAGATAGATAGATAGATAGATAGATAGATAGATAGATAGATAGATAGATAGACACAGCAGCCAATGAGACTGTTCCTACACAGCAGCCAATGAAGATGTTCCTACACAGCAGCCATTGAGGATGTTCCTACACAGCAGCCAATGAAAATGTTCCTACACAGCAGCCAGATTGTGACATCACAGGGATGCTCTGTGATGTCACAATCTGGCTGCTCTGTAGGACCATTTTCATTGGCTGCTGTGTAGGAACATCCTCAATGGCTGCTGTGTAGGAACATCTTCATGTGCAGGAACATCTTCATCGTCCAGGAAGGGTATAAAAGGGGGCCGCGCCGCCCTGAGAGTCACTAGATAGATAGGTAGAGATAGAGACATATAGATAGATAGATAGATAGATAGATAGATAGATAGATAGATAGATAGATAGATAGATAGATAGATAGACACAGCAGCCAATGAGACTGTTCCTACACAGCAGCCAGATTGTGACATCACAGGGATGCTCTGTGATGTCACAATCTGGCTGCTGTGTAGGACCATTTTCATTGGCTGCTGTGTAGGAACATCCTCAATGGCTGCTGTGTAGGAACATCTTCATGTGCAGGAACATCTTCATCGTCCAGGAAGGGTATAAAAGGGGGCCGCGCCGCCCTGAGAGTCACTAGATAGATAGATAGATAGATAGAGATAGAGACATATAGATAGATAGATAGATAGATAGATAGATAGATAGATAGATAGATAGATAGATAGATAGATAGATAGATAGATAGATAGATAGATAGATAGATAGATAGATAGATAGATAGACACAGCAGCCAATGAGACTGTTCCTACACATCAGCCAATGAAGATGTTCCTACACAGCAGCCATTGAGGATGTTCCTACACAGCAGCCAATGAAAATGTTCCTACACAGCAGCCAGATTGTGACATCACAGGGATGCTCTGTGATGTCACAATCTGGCTGCTGTGTAGGACCATTTTCATTGGCTGCTGTGTAGGAACATCCTCAATGGCTGCTGTGTAGGAACATCTTCATGTGCAGGAACATCTTCATCATCCAGGAAGGGTATAAAAGGGGGCCGCGCCGCCCTGAGAGTCACTAGATAGATAGATAGAGATAGAGACATATAGATAGATAGATAGATAGATAGATAGATAGATAGATAGACACAGCAGCCAATGAGACTGTTCCTACACAGCAGCCAATGAAGATGTTCCTACACAGCAGCCATTGAGGATGTTCCTACACAGCAGCCAATGAAAATGTTCCTACACAGCAGCCAGATTGTGACATCACAGGGATGCTCTGTGATGTCACAATCTGGCTGCTGTGTAGGACCATTTTCATTGGCTGCTGTGTAGGAACATCCTCAATGGCTGCTGTGTAGGAACATCTTCATGTGCAGGAACATCTTCATCGTCCAGGAAGGGTATAAAAGGGGGCCGCGCCGCCCTGAGAGTCACTAGATAGATAGATAGATAGAGATAGAGACATATAGATAGATAGATAGATAGATAGATAGATAGATAGATAGATAGATAGATAGATAGATAGATAGATAGATAGATAGATAGACACAGCAGCCAATGAGACTGTTCCTACACAGCAGCCAATGAAGATGTTCCTACACAGCAGCCATTGAGGATGTTCCTACACAGCAGCCAATGAAAATGTTCCTACACAGCAGCCAGATTGTGACATCACAGGGATGCTCTGTGATGTCACAATCTGGCTGCTGTGTAGGACCATTTTCATTGGCTGCTGTGTAGGAACATCCTCAATGGCTGCTGTGTAGGAACATCTTCATGTGCAGGAACATCTTCATCGTCCAGGAAGGGTATAAAAGGGGGCCGCGCCGCCCTGAGAGTCACTAGATAGATAGGTAGAGATAGAGACATATAGATAGATAGATAGATAGATAGATAGATAGATAGATAGATAGATAGATAGATAGATAGATAGATAGATAGATAGATAGATAGACACAGCAGCCAATGAGACTGTTCCTACACAGCAGCCAGATTGTGACATCACAGGGATGCTCTGTGATGTCACAATCTGGCTGCTGTGTAGGACCATTTTCATTGGCTGCTGTGTAGGAACATCCTCAATGGCTGCTGTGTAGGAACATCTTCATGTGCAGGAACATCTTCATCGTCCAGGAAGGGTATAAAAGGGGGCCGCGCCGCCCTGAGAGTCACTAGATAGATAGATAGATAGATAGAGATAGAGACATATAGATAGATAGATAGATAGATAGATAGATAGATAGATAGATAGATAGATAGATAGATAGATAGATAGATAGATAGATAGATAGATAGATAGATAGACACAGCAGCCAATGAGACTGTTCCTACACAGCAGCCAATGAAGATGTTCCTACACAGCAGCCATTGAGGATGTTCCTACACAGCAGCCAATGAAAATGTTCCTACACAGCAGCCAGATTGTGACATCACAGGGATGCTCTGTGATGTCACAATCTGGCTGCTGTGTAGGACCATTTTCATTGGCTGCTGTGTAGGAACATCCTCAATGGCTGCTGTGTAGGAACATCTTCATGTGCAGGAACATCTTCATCGTCCAGGAAGGGTATAAAAGGGGGCCGCGCCGCCCTGAGAGTCACTAGATAGATAGATAGAGATAGAGATAGAGACATATAGATAGATAGATAGATAGATAGATAGATAGATAGATAGATAGATAGATAGATAGATAGATAGATAGATAGATAGATAGATAGATAGATAGATAGATAGATAGATAGACACAGCAGCCAATGAGACTGTTCCTACACAGCAGCCAATGAAGATGTTCCTACACAGCAGCCATTGAGGATGTTCCTACACAGCAGCCAATGAAAATGTTCCTACACAGCAGCCAGATTGTGACATCACAGGGATGCTCTGTGATGTCACAATCTGGCTGCTGTGTAGGACCATTTTCATTGGCTGCTGTGTAGGAACATCCTCAATGGCTGCTGTGTAGGAACATCTTCATGTGCAGGAACATCTTCATCGTCCAGGAAGGGTATAAAAGGGGGCCGCGCCGCCCTGAGAGTCACTAGATAGATAGGTAGAGATAGAGACATATAGATAGATAGATAGATAGATAGATAGATAGATAGATAGATAGATAGATAGATAGATAGATAGATAGATAGATAGATAGATAGATAGATAGATAGATAGATAGATAGATAGACACAGCAGCCAATGAGACTGTTCCTACACAGCAGCCAATGAAGATGTTCCTACACAGCAGCCATTGAGGATGTTCCTACACAGCAGCCAATGAAAATGTTCCTACACAGCAGCCAGATTGTGACATCACAGGGATGCTCTGTGATGTCACAATCTGGCTGCTGTGTAGGAACATTTTCATTGGCTGCTGTGTAGGAACATCCTCAATGGCTGCTGTGTAGGAACATCTTCATGTGCAGGAACATCTTCATCGTCCAGGAAGGGTATAAAAGGGGGCCGCGCCGCCCTGAGAGTCACTAGATAGATAGATAGATAGAGATAGAGACATATAGATAGATAGATAGATAGATAGATAGACACAGCAGCCAATGAGACTGTTCCTACACAGCAGCCAATGAGGATGTTCCTACACAGCAGCCAATGAAAATGTTCCTACACAGCAGCCAGATTGTGACATCACAGGGATGCTCTGTGATGTCACAATCTGGCTGCTGTGTAGGACCATTTTCATTGGCTGCTGTGTAGGAACATCCTCAATGGCTGCTGTGTAGGAACATCTTCATGTGCAGGAACATCTTCATCGTCCAGGAAGGGTATAAAAGGGGGCCGCGCCGCCCTGAGAGTCACTAGATAGATAGATAGAGATAGAGACATATAGATAGATAGATAGATAGATAGATAGATAGATAGATAGATAGATAGATAGATAGATAGATAGATAGATAGATAGATAGATAGATAGATAGATAGATAGATAGACACAGCAGCCAATGAGACTGTTCCTACACAGCAGCCAATGAAGATGTTCCTACACAGCAGCCATTGAGGATGTTCCTACACAGCAGCCAATGAAAATGTTCCTACACAGCAGCCAGATTGTGACATCACAGGGATGCTCTGTGATGTCACAATCTGGCTGCTGTGTAGGACCATTTTCATTGGCTGCTGTGTAGGAACATCCTCAATGGCTGCTGTGTAGGAACATCTTCATGTGCAGGAACATCTTCATCGTCCAGGAAGGGTATAAAAGGGGGCCGCGCCGCCCTGAGAGTCACTAGATAGATAGGTAGAGATAGAGACATATAGATAGATAGATAGATAGATAGATAGATAGATAGATAGATAGATAGATAGATAGATAGATAGATAGATAGATAGATAGATAGACACAGCAGCCAATGAGACTGTTCCTACACAGCAGCCAATGAAGATGTTCCTACACAGCAGCCATTGAGGATGTTCCTACACAGCAGCCAATGAAAATGTTCCTACACAGCAGCCAGATTGTGACATCACAGGGATGCTCTGTGATGTCACAATCTGGCTGCTGTGTAGGACCATTTTCATTGGCTGCTGTGTAGGAACATCCTCAATGGCTGCTGTGTAGGAACATCTTCATGTGCAGGAACATCTTCATCGTCCAGGAAGGGTATAAAAGGGGGCCGCGCCGCCCTGAGAGTCACTAGATAGATAGGTAGAGATAGAGACATATAGATAGATAGATAGATAGATAGATAGATAGATAGATAGATAGATAGATAGATAGACACAGCAGCCAATGAGACTGTTCCTACACAGCAGCCAATGAAGATGTTCCTACACAGCAGCCATTGAGGATGTTCCTACACAGCAGCCAATGAAAATGTTCCTACACAGCAGCCAGATTGTGACATCACAGGGATGCTCTGTGATGTCACAATCTGGCTGCTGTGTAGGACCATTTTCATTGGCTGCTGTGTAGGAACATCCTCAATGGCTGCTGTGTAGGAACATCTTCATGTGCAGGAACATCTTCATCGTCCAGGAAGGGTATAAAAGGGGGCCGCGCCGCCCTGAGAGTCACTAGATAGATAGATAGATAGAGATAGAGACATTAGATAGATAGATAGATAGATAGATAGATAGATAGACACAGCAGCCAATGAGACTGTTCCTACACAGCAGCCAATGAAGATGTTCCTACACAGCAGCCATTGAGGATGTTCCTACACAGCAGCCAATGAAAATGTTCCTACACAGCAGCCAGATTGTGACATCACAGGGATGCTCTGTGATGTCACAATCTGGCTGCTGTGTAGGACCATTTTCATTGGCTGCTGTGTAGGAACATCCTCAATGGCTGCTGTGTAGGAACATCTTCATGTGCAGGAACATCTTCATCGTCCAGGAAGGGTATAAAAGGGGGCCGCGCCGCCCTGAGAGTCACTAGATAGATAGATAGATAGAGATAGAGACATTAGATAGATAGATAGATAGATAGATAGATAGATAGATAGATAGATAGATAGATAGATAGATAGATAGATAGATAGATAGATAGAAAGATAGATAGATAGATAGATAGACACAGCAGCCAATGAGACTGTTCCTACACAGCAGCCAATGAAGATGTTCCTACACAGCAGCCATTGAGGATGTTCCTACACAGCAGCCAATGAAAATGTTCCTACACAGCAGCCAGATTGTGACATCACAGGGATGCTCTGTGATGTCACAATCTGGCTGCTGTGTAGGACCATTTTCATTGGCTGCTGTGTAGGAACATCCTCAATGGCTGCTGTGTAGGAACATCTTCATGTGCAGGAACATCTTCATCGTCCAGGAAGGGTATAAAAGGGGGCCGCGCCGCCCTGAGAGTCACTAGATAGATAGGTAGAGATAGAGACATATAGATAGATAGATAGATAGATAGATAGATAGATAGATAGATAGATAGATAGATAGATAGATAGATAGATAGATAGATAGATAGATAGATAGATAGATAGATAGATAGATAGACACAGCAGCCAATGAGACTGTTCCTACACAGCAGCCAGATTGTGACATCACAGGGATGCTCTGTGATGTCACAATCTGGCTGCTGTGTAGGACCATTTTCATTGGCTGCTGTGTAGGAACATCCTCAATGGCTGCTGTGTAGGAACATCTTCATGTGCAGGAACATCTTCATCGTCCAGGAAGGGTATAAAAGGGGGCCGCGCCGCCCTGAGAGTCACTAGATAGATAGATAGATAGAGATAGAGACATATAGATAGATAGATAGATAGATAGATAGATAGATAGATAGATAGATAGATAGATAGATAGATAGATAGATAGATAGATAGATAGATAGACACAGCAGCCAATGAGACTGTTCCTACACAGCAGCCAATGAAGATGTTCCTACACAGCAGCCATTGAGGATGTTCCTACACAGCAGCCAATGAAAATGTTCCTACACAGCAGCCAGATTGTGACATCACAGGGATGCTCTGTGATGTCACAATCTGGCTGCTGTGTAGGACCATTTTCATTGGCTGCTGTGTAGGAACATCCTCAATGGCTGCTGTGTAGGAACATCTTCATGTGCAGGAACATCTTCATCGTCCAGGAAGGGTATAAAAGGGGGCCGCGCCGCCCTGAGAGTCACTAGATAGATAGGTAGAGATAGAGACATATAGATAGATAGATAGATAGATAGATAGATAGATAGATAGATAGATAGATAGATAGATAGATAGATAGATAGATAGATAGATAGATAGATAGATAGATAGATAGATAGATAGATAGATAGACACAGCAGCCAATGAGACTGTTCCTACACAGCAGCCAATGAAGATGTTCCTACACAGCAGCCATTGAGGATATTCCTACACAGCAGCCAATGAAAATGTTCCTACACAGCAGCCAGATTGTGACATCACAGGGATGCTCTGTGATGTCACAATCTGGCTGCTGTGTAGGACCATTTTCATTGGCTGCTGTGTAGGAACATCCTCAATTGCTGCTGTGTAGGAACATCTTCATGTGCAGGAACATCTTCATCGTCCAGGAAGGGTATAAAAGGGGGCCGCGCCGCCCTGAGAGTCACTAGATAGATAGATAGATAGATAGAGATAGAGACATATAGATAGATAGATAGATAGATAGATAGATAGATAGATAGATAGATAGATAGATAGATAGATAGATAGATAGATAGATAGATAGATAGATAGATAGATAGATAGACACAGCAGCCAATGAGACTGTTCCTACACAGCAGCCAATGAAGATGTTCCTACACAGCAGCCATTGAGGATGTTCCTACACAGCAGCCAATGAAAATGTTCCTACACAGCAGCCAGATTGTGACATCACAGGGATGCTCTGTGATGTCACAATCTGGCTGCTGTGTAGGACCATTTTCATTGGCTGCTGTGTAGGAACATCCTCAATGGCTGCTGTGTAGGAACATCTTCATGTGCAGGAACATCTTCATCGTCCAGGAAGGGTATAAAAGGGGGCCGCGCCGCCCTGAGAGTCACTAGATAGATAGATAGATAGATAGAGATAGAGACATTAGATAGATAGATAGATAGATAGATAGATAGATAGATAGATAGATAGATAGATAGATAGATAGATAGATAGATAGATAGACACAGCAGCCAATGAGACTGTTCCTACACAGCAGCCAATGAAGATGTTCCTACACAGCAGCCATTGAGGATGTTCCTACACAGCAGCCAATGAAAATGTTCCTACACAGCAGCCAGATTGTGACATCACAGGGATGCTCTGTGATGTCACAATCTGGCTGCTGTGTAGGACCATTTTCATTGGCTGCTGTGTAGGAACATCCTCAATGGCTGCTGTGTAGGAACATCTTCATGTGCAGGAACATCTTCATCGTCCAGGAAGGGTATAAAAGGGGCCGCGCCGCCCTGAGAGTCACTAGATAGATAGATAGATAGAGATAGAGACATTAGATAGATAGATAGATAGATAGATAGATAGATAGATAGATAGATAGATAGATAGATAGATAGATAGATAGATAGATAGATAGATAGATAGATAGATAGATAGAAAGATAGATAGATAGATAGATAGACACAGCAGCCAATGAGACTGTTCCTACACAGCAGCCAATGAAGATGTTCCTACACAGCAGCCATTGAGGATGTTCCTACACAGCAGCCAATGAAAATGTTCCTACACAGCAGCCAGATTGTGACATCACAGGGATGCTCTGTGATGTCACAATCTGGCTGCTGTGTAGGACCATTTTCATTGGCTGCTGTGTAGGAACATCCTCAATGGCTGCTGTGTAGGAACATCTTCATGTGCAGGAACATCTTCATCGTCCAGGAAGGGTATAAAAGGGGGCCGCGCCGCCCTGAGAGTCACTAGATAGATAGGTAGAGATAGAGACATATAGATAGATAGATAGATAGATAGATAGATAGATAGATAGATAGATAGATAGATAGATAGATAGACACAGCAGCCAATGAGACTGTTCCTACACAGCAGCCAGATTGTGACATCACAGGGATGCTCTGTGATGTCACAATCTGGCTGCTGTGTAGGACCATTTTCATTGGCTGCTGTGTAGGAACATCCTCAATGGCTGCTGTGTAGGAACATCTTCATGTGCAGGAACATCTTCATCGTCCAGGAAGGGTATAAAAGGGGGCCGCGCCGCCCTGAGAGTCACTAGATAGATAGATAGATAGAGATAGAGACATATAGATAGATAGATAGATAGATAGATAGATAGATAGATAGATAGATAGATAGATAGATAGATAGACACAGCAGCCAATGAGACTGTTCCTACACAGCAGCCAATGAAGATGTTCCTACACAGCAGCCATTGAGGATGTTCCTACACAGCAGCCAATGAAAATGTTCCTACACAGCAGCCAGATTGTGACATCACAGGGATGCTCTGTGATGTCACAATCTGGCTGCTGTGTAGGACCATTTTCATTGGCTGCTGTGTAGGAACATCCTCAATGGCTGCTGTGTAGGAACATCTTCATGTGCAGGAACATCTTCATCGTCCAGGAAGGGTATAAAAGGGGGCCGCGCCGCCCTGAGAGTCACTAGATAGATAGGTAGAGATAGAGACATATAGATAGATAGATAGATAGATAGATAGATAGATAGATAGATAGATAGATAGATAGATAGACACAGCAGCCAATGAGACTGTTCCTACACAGCAGCCAATGAAGATGTTCCTACACAGCAGCCATTGAGGATGTTCCTACACAGCAGCCAATGAAAATGTTCCTACACAGCAGCCAGATTGTGACATCACAGGGATGCTCTGTGATGTCACAATCTGGCTGCTGTGTAGGACCATTTTCATTGGCTGCTGTGTAGGAACATCCTCAATGGCTGCTGTGTAGGAACATCTTCATGTGCAGGAACATCTTCATCGTCCAGGAAGGGTATAAAAGGGGGCCGCGCCGCCCTGAGAGTCACTAGATAGATAGATAGATAGATAGATAGAGATAGAGACATATAGATAGATAGATAGATAGATAGATAGATAGATAGATAGATAGATAGATAGATAGATAGATAGATAGATAGATAGATAGATAGATAGATAGACACAGCAGCCAATGAGACTGTTCCTACACAGCAGCCAATGAAGATGTTCCTACACAGCAGCCATTGAGGATGTTCCTACACAGCAGCCAATGAAAATGTTCCTACACAGCAGCCAGATTGTGACATCACAGGGATGCTCTGTGATGTCACAATCTGGCTGCTGTGTAGGACCATTTTCATTGGCTGCTGTGTAGGAACATCCTCAATGGCTGCTGTGTAGGAACATCTTCATGTGCAGGAACATCTTCATCGTCCAGGAAGGGTATAAAAGGGGGCCGCGCCGCCCTGAGAGTCACTAGATAGATAGGTAGAGATAGAGACATATAGATAGATAGATAGATAGATAGATAGATAGATAGATAGATAGATAGATAGATAGATAGATAGATAGATAGACACAGCAGCCAATGAGACTGTTCCTACACAGCAGCCAATGAAGATGTTCCTACACAGCAGCCATTGAGGATGTTCCTACACAGCAGCCAATGAAAATGTTCCTACACAGCAGCCAGATTGTGACATCACAGGGATGCTCTGTGATGTCACAATCTGGCTGCTGTGTAGGAACATTTTCATTGGCTGCTGTGTAGGAACATCCTCAATGGCTGCTGTGTAGGAACATCTTCATGTGCAGGAACATCTTCATCGTCCAGGAAGGGTATAAAAGGGGGCCGCGCCGCCCTGAGAGTCACTAGATAGATAGATAGATAGAGATAGAGACATATAGATAGATAGATAGATAGATAGATAGATAGATAGATAGATAGATAGATAGATAGATAGATAGATAGATAGATAGATAGATAGATAGATAGATAGATAGATAGATAGATAGACACAGCAGCCAATGAGACTGTTCCTACACAGCAGCCAATGAAGATGTTCCTACACAGCAGCCATTGAGGATGTTCCTACACAGCAGCCAATGAAAATGTTCCTACACAGCAGCCAGATTGTGACATCACAGGGATGCTCTGTGATGTCACAATCTGGCTGCTGTGTAGGACCATTTTCATTGGCTGCTGTGTAGGAACATCCTCAATGGCTGCTTTGTAGGAACATCTTCATGTGCAGGAACATCTTCATCGTCCAGGAAGGGTATAAAAGGGGGCCGCGCCGCCCTGAGAGTCACTAGATAGATAGATAGATAGAGATAGAGACATTAGATAGATAGATAGATAGATAGATAGATAGATAGATAGATAGATAGATAGACACAGCAGCCAATGAGACTGTTCCTACACAGCAGCCAATGAAGATGTTCCTACACAGCAGCCATTGAGGATGTTCCTACACAGCAGCCAATGAAAATGTTCCTACACAGCAGCCAGATTGTGACATCACAGGGATGCTCTGTGATGTCACAATCTGGCTGCTGTGTAGGACCATTTTCATTGGCTGCTGTGTAGGAACATCCTCAATGGCTGCTGTGTAGGAACATCTTCATGTGCAGGAACATCTTCATCGTCCAGGAAGGGTATAAAAGGGGGCCGCGCCGCCCTGAGAGTCACTAGATAGATAGATAGAGATAGAGACATATAGATAGATAGATAGATAGATAGATAGATAGATAGATAGATAGATAGATAGATAGATAGATAGATAGATAGACACAGCAGCCAATGAGACTGTTCCTACACAGCAGCCAATGAAGATGTTCCTACACAGCAGCCATTGAGGATGTTCCTACACAGCAGCCAATGAAAATGTTCCTACACAGCAGCCAGATTGTGACATCACAGGGATGCTCTGTGATGTCACAATCTGGCTGCTGTGTAGGACCATTTTCATTGGCTGCTGTGTAGGAACATCCTCAATGGCTGCTGTGTAGGAACATCTTCATGTGCAGGAACATCTTCATCGTCCAGGAAGGGTATAAAAGGGGGCCGCGCCGCCCTGAGAGTCACTAGATAGATAGATAGATAGAGATAGAGACATATAGATAGATAGATAGATAGATAGATAGATAGAAAGATAGATAGATAGATAGATAGATAGACACAGCAGCCAATGAGACTGTTCCTACACAGCAGCCAATGAAGATGTTCCTACACAGCAGCCATTGAGGATGTTCCTACACAGCAGCCAATGAAAATGTTCCTACACAGCAGCCAGATTGTGACATCACAGGGATGCTCTGTGATGTCACAATCTGGCTGCTGTGTAGGACCATTTTCATTGGCTGCTGTGTAGGAACATCCTCAATGGCTGCTGTGTAGGAACATCTTCATGTGCAGGAACATCTTCATCGTCCAGGAAGGGTATAAAAGGGGGCCGCGCCGCCCTGAGAGTCACTAGATAGATAGGTAGAGATAGAGACATATAGATAGATAGATAGATAGATAGATAGATAGATAGATAGATAGATAGATAGATAGATAGATAGATAGATAGATAGATAGATAGATAGATAGATAGATAGATAGATAGACACAGCAGCCAATGAGACTGTTCCTACACAGCAGCCAGATTGTGACATCACAGGGATGCTCTGTGATGTCACAATCTGGCTGCTGTGTAGGACCATTTTCATTGGCTGCTGTGTAGGAACATCCTCAATGGCTGCTGTGTAGGAACATCTTCATGTGCAGGAACATCTTCATCGTCCAGGAAGGGTATAAAAGGGGGCCGCGCCGCCCTGAGAGTCACTAGATAGATAGATAGATAGAGATAGAGACATATAGATAGATAGATAGATAGATAGATAGATAGATAGATAGATAGATAGATAGATAGATAGATAGATAGATAGATAGATAGATAGATAGATAGATAGATAGATAGATAGACACAGCAGCCAATGAGACTGTTCCTACACAGCAGCCAATGAAGATGTTCCTACACAGCAGCCATTGAGGATGTTCCTACACAGCAGCCAATGAAAATGTTCCTACACAGCAGCCAGATTGTGACATCACAGGGATGCTCTGTGATGTCACAATCTGGCTGCTGTGTAGGACCATTTTCATTGGCTGCTGTGTAGGAACATCCTCAATGGCTGCTGTGTAGGAACATCTTCATGTGCAGGAACATCTTCATCGTCCAGGAAGGGTATAAAAGGGGGCCGCGCCGCCCTGAGAGTCACTAGATAGATAGGTAGAGATAGAGACATATAGATAGATAGATAGATAGATAGATAGATAGATAGATAGATAGATAGATAGATAGATAGATAGATAGACACAGCAGCCAATGAGACTGTTCCTACACAGCAGCCAATGAAGATGTTCCTACACAGCAGCCATTGAGGATGTTCCTACACAGCAGCCAATGAAAATGTTCCTACACAGCAGCCAGATTGTGACATCACAGGGATGCTCTGTGATGTCACAATCTGGCTGCTGTGTAGGACCATTTTCATTGGCTGCTGTGTAGGAACATCCTCAATGGCTGCTGTGTAGGAACATCTTCATGTGCAGGAACATCTTCATCGTCCAGGAAGGGTATAAAAGGGGGCCGCGCCGCCCTGAGAGTCACTAGATAGATAGATAGATAGATAGATAGAGATAGAGACATATAGATAGATAGATAGATAGATAGATAGATAGATAGATAGACACAGCAGCCAATGAGACTGTTCCTACACAGCAGCCAATGAAGATGTTCCTACACAGCAGCCATTGAGGATGTTCCTACACAGCAGCCAATGAAAATGTTCCTACACAGCAGCCAGATTGTGACATCACAGGGATGCTCTGTGATGTCACAATCTGGCTGCTGTGTAGGACCATTTTCATTGGCTGCTGTGTAGGAACATCCTCAATGGCTGCTGTGTAGGAACATCTTCATGTGCAGGAACATCTTCATCGTCCAGGAAGGGTATAAAAGGGGGCCGCGCCGCCCTGAGAGTCACTAGATAGATAGATAGAGATAGAGACATATAGATAGATAGATAGATAGATAGATAGATAGATAGATAGATAGATAGATAGATAGATAGATAGATAGATAGATAGATAGATAGATAGATAGATAGATAGATAGATAGATAGATAGACACAGCAGCCAATGAGACTGTTCCTACACAGCAGCCAATGAAGATGTTCCTACACAGCAGCCATTGAGGATGTTCCTACACAGCAGCCAATGAAAATGTTCCTACACAGCAGCCAGATTGTGACATCACAGGGATGCTCTGTGATGTCACAATCTGGCTGCTGTGTAGGACCATTTTCATTGGCTGCTGTGTAGGAACATCCTCAATGGCTGCTGTGTAGGAACATCTTCATGTGCAGGAACATCTTCATCGTCCAGGAAGGGTATAAAAGGGGGCCGCGCCGCCCTGAGAGTCACTAGATAGATAGATAGAGATAGAGACATATAGATAGATAGATAGATAGATAGATAGATAGATAGATAGATAGATAGATAGATAGATAGATAGATAGATAGATAGATAGATAGATAGATAGATAGATAGATAGACACAGCAGCCAATGAGACTGTTCCTACACAGCAGCCAATGAAGATGTTCCTACACAGCAGCCATTGAGGATGTTCCTACACAGCAGCCAATGAAAATGTTCCTACACAGCAGCCAGATTGTGACATCACAGGGATGCTCTGTGATGTCACAATCTGGCTGCTGTGTAGGACCATTTTCATTGGCTGCTGTGTAGGAACATCCTCAATGGCTGCTGTGTAGGAACATCTTCATGTGCAGGAACATCTTCATCGTCCAGGAAGGGTATAAAAGGGGGCCGCGCCGCCCTGAGAGTCACTAGATAGATAGGTAGAGATAGAGACATATAGATAGATAGATAGATAGATAGATAGATAGATAGATAGATAGATAGATAGATAGATAGATAGATAGATAGACACAGCAGCCAATGAGACTGTTCCTACACAGCAGCCAATGAAGATGTTCCTACACAGCAGCCATTGAGGATGTTCCTACACAGCAGCCAATGAAAATGTTCCTACACAGCAGCCAGATTGTGACATCACAGGGATGCTCTGTGATGTCACAATCTGGCTGCTGTGTAGGACCATTTTCATTGGCTGCTGTGTAGGAACATCCTCAATGGCTGCTGTGTAGGAACATCTTCATGTGCAGGAACATCTTCATCGTCCAGGAAGGGTATAAAAGGGGGCCGCGCCGCCCTGAGAGTCACTAGATAGATAGATAGATAGATAGAGATAGAGACATATAGATAGATAGATAGATAGATAGATAGATAGATAGATAGATAGATAGATAGATAGATAGATAGATGGATAGATAGATAGATAGATAGACACAGCAGCCAATGAGACTGTTCCTACACAGCAGCCAATGAAGATGTTCCTACACAGCAGCCATTGAGGATGTTCCTACACAGCAGCCAATGAAAATGTTCCTACACAGCAGCCAGATTGTGACATCACAGGGATGCTCTGTGATGTCACAATCTGGCTGCTGTGTAGGACCATTTTCATTGCTGCTGTGTAGGAACATCCTCAATGGCTGCTGTGTAGGAACATCTTCATGTGCAGGAACATCTTCATCGTCCAGGAAGGGTATAAAAGGGGGCCGCGCCGCCCTGAGAGTCACTAGATAGATAGATAGAGATAGAGACATATAGATAGATAGATAGATAGATAGATAGATAGATAGATAGATAGATAGATAGATAGATAGATAGATAGATAGATAGATAGATAGATAGATAGATAGATAGATAGATAGATAGATAGACACAGCAGCCAATGAGACTGTTCCTACACAGCAGCCAATGAAGATGTTCCTACACAGCAGCCATTGAGGATGTTCCTACACAGCAGCCAATGAAAATGTTCCTACACAGCAGCCAGATTGTGACATCACAGGGATGCTCTGTGATGTCACAATCTGGCTGCTGTGTAGGACCATTTTCATTGGCTGCTGTGTAGGAACATCCTCAATGGCTGCTGTGTAGGAACATCTTCATGTGCAGGAACATCTTCATCGTCCAGGAAGGGTATAAAAGGGGGCCGCGCCGCCCTGAGAGTCACTAGATAGATAGGTAGAGATAGAGACATATAGATAGATAGATAGATAGATAGATAGATAGATAGATAGATAGATAGATAGATAGATAGACACAGCAGCCAATGAGACTGTTCCTACACAGCAGCCAGATTGTGACATCACAGGGATGCTCTGTGATGTCACAATCTGGCTGCTGTGTAGGACCATTTTCATTGGCTGCTGTGTAGGAACATCCTCAATGGCTGCTGTGTAGGAACATCTTCATGTGCAGGAACATCTTCATCGTCCAGGAAGGGTATAAAAGGGGGCCGCGCCGCCCTGAGAGTCACTAGATAGATAGATAGATAGAGATAGAGACATATAGATAGATAGATAGATAGATAGATAGATAGATAGATAGATAGATAGATAGATAGATAGATAGATAGATAGACACAGCAGCCAATGAGACTGTTCCTACACAGCAGCCAATGAAGATGTTCCTACACAGCAGCCATTGAGGATGTTCCTACACAGCAGCCAATGAAAATGTTCCTACACAGCAGCCAGATTGTGACATCACAGGGATGCTCTGTGATGTCACAATCTGGCTGCTGTGTAGGACCATTTTCATTGGCTGCTGTGTAGGAACATCCTCAATGGCTGCTGTGTAGGAACATCTTCATGTGCAGGAACATCTTCATCGTCCAGGAAGGGTATAAAAGGGGGCCGCGCCGCCCTGAGAGTCACTAGATAGATAGGTAGAGATAGAGACATATAGATAGATAGATAGATAGATAGATAGATAGATAGATAGATAGATAGATAGATAGATAGATAGATAGATAGATAGATAGATAGACACAGCAGCCAATGAGACTGTTCCTACACAGCAGCCAGATTGTGACATCACAGGGATGCTCTGTGATGTCACAATCTGGCTGCTGTGTAGGACCATTTTCATTGGCTGCTGTGTAGGAACATCCTCAATGGCTGCTGTGTAGGAACATCTTCATGTGCAGGAACATCTTCATCGTCCAGGAAGGGTATAAAAGGGGGCCGCGCCGCCCTGAGAGTCACTAGATAGATAGATAGATAGAGATAGAGACATATAGATAGATAGATAGATAGATAGATAGATAGATAGATAGATAGATAGATAGATAGATAGATAGACACAGCAGCCAATGAGACTGTTCCTACACAGCAGCCAATGACGATGTTCCTACACAGCAGCCATTGAGGATGTTCCTACACAGCAGCCAATGAAAATGTTCCTACACAGCAGCCAGATTGTGACATCACAGGGATGCTCTGTGATGTCACAATCTGGCTGCTGTGTAGGACCATTTTCATTGGCTGCTGTGTAGGAACATCCTCAATGGCTGCTGTGTAGGAACATCTTCATGTGCAGGAACATCTTCATCGTCCAGGAAGGGTATAAAAGGGGGCCGCGCCGCCCTGAGAGTCACTAGATAGATAGGTAGAGATAGAGACATATAGATAGATAGATAGATAGATAGATAGATAGATAGATAGATAGATAGATAGATAGATAGATAGATAGATAGATAGATAGATAGATAGATAGATAGATAGACACAGCAGCCAATGAGACTGTTCCTACACAGCAGCCAATGAAGATGTTCCTACACAGCAGCCATTGAGGATGTTCCTACACAGCAGCCAATGAAAATGTTCCTACACAGCAGCCAGATTGTGACATCACAGGGATGCTCTGTGATGTCACAATCTGGCTGCTGTGTAGGACCATTTTCATTGGCTGCTGTGTAGGAACATCCTCAATGGCTGCTGTGTAGGAACATCTTCATGTGCAGGAACATCTTCATCGTCCAGGAAGGGTATAAAAGGGGGCCGCGCCGCCCTGAGAGTCACTAGATAGATAGGTAGAGATAGAGACATATAGATAGATAGATAGATAGATAGATAGATAGATAGATAGACACAGCAGCCAATGAGACTGTTCCTACACAGCAGCCAATGAAGATGTTCCTACACAGCAGCCATTGAGGATGTTCCTACACAGCAGCCAATGAAAATGTTCCTACACAGCAGCCAGATTGTGACATCACAGGGATGCTCTGTGATGTCACAATCTGGCTGCTGTGTAGGACCATTTTCATTGGCTGCTGTGTAGGAACATCCTCAATGGCTGCTGTGTAGGAACATCTTCATGTGCAGGAACATCTTCATCGTCCAGGAAGGGTATAAAAGGGGGCCGCGCCGCCCTGAGAGTCACTAGATAGATAGGTAGAGATAGAGACATATAGATAGATAGATAGATAGATAGATAGATAGATAGATAGATAGACACAGCAGCCAATGAGACTGTTCCTACACAGCAGCCAATGAAGATGTTCCTACACAGCAGCCATTGAGGATGTTCCTACACAGCAGCCAATGAAAATGTTCCTACACAGCAGCCAGATTGTGACATCACAGGGATGCTCTGTGATGTCACAATCTGGCTGCTGTGTAGGAACATTTTCATTGGCTGCTGTGTAGGAACATCCTCAATGGCTGCTGTGTAGGAACATCTTCATGTGCAGGAACATCTTCATCGTCCAGGAAGGGTATAAAAGGGGGCCGCGCCGCCCTGAGAGTCACTAGATAGATAGATAGATAGAGATAGAGACATATAGATAGATAGATAGATAGATAGATAGATAGATAGATAGATAGACACAGCAGCCAATGAGACTGTTCCTACACACCAGCCAATGAAGATGTTCCTACACAGCAGCCATTGAGGATGTTCCTACACAGCAGCCAATGAAAATGTTCCTACACAGCAGCCAGATTGTGACATCACAGGGATGCTCTGTGATGTCACAATCTGGCTGCTGTGTAGGACCATTTTCATTGGCTGCTGTGTAGGAACATCCTCAATGGCTGCTGTGTAGGAACATCTTCATGTGCAGGAACATCTTCATCGTCCAGGAAGGGTATAAAAGGGGGCCGCGCCGCCCTGAGAGTCACTAGATAGATAGATAGAGATAGAGACATATAGATAGATAGATAGATAGATAGATAGATAGATAGATAGATAGATAGATAGATAGATAGATAGATAGATAGATAGATAGATAGATAGATAGATAGATAGATAGATAGATAGATAGATAGATAGACACAGCAGCCAATGAGACTGTTCCTACACAGCAGCCAATGACGATGTTCCTACACAGCAGCCATTGAGGATGTTCCTACACAGCAGCCAATGAAAATGTTCCTACACAGCAGCCAGATTGTGACATCACAGGGATGCTCTGTGATGTCACAATCTGGCTGCTGTGTAGGAACATTTTCATTGGCTGCTGTGTAGGAACATCCTCAATGGCTGCTGTGTAGGAACATCTTCATGTGCAGGAACATCTTCATCGTCCAGGAAGGGTATAAAAGGGGGCCGCGCCGCCCTGAGAGTCACTAGATAGATAGGTAGAGATAGAGACATATAGATAGATAGATAGATAGATAGATAGATAGATAGATAGATAGACACAGCAGCCAATGAGACTGTTCCTACACAGCAGCCAATGAAGATGTTCCTACACAGCAGCCATTGAGGATGTTCCTACACAGCAGCCAATGAAAATGTTCCTACACAGCAGCCAGATTGTGACATCACAGGGATGCTCTGTGATGTCACAATCTGGCTGCTGTGTAGGAACATTTTCATTGGCTGCTGTGTAGGAACATCCTCAATGGCTGCTGTGTAGGAACATCTTCATGTGCAGGAACATCTTCATCGTCCAGGAAGGGTATAAAAGGGGGCCGCGCCGCCCTGAGAGTCACTAGATAGATAGATAGATAGAGATAGAGACATATAGATAGATAGATAGATAGATAGATAGATAGATAGATAGATAGATAGATAGATAGATAGATAGATAGACACAGCAGCCAATGAGACTGTTCCTACACAGCAGCCAATGAAGATGTTCCTACACAGCAGCCATTGAGGATGTTCCTACACAGCAGCCAATGAAAATGTTCCTACACAGCAGCCAGATTGTGACATCACAGGGATGCTCTGTGATGTCACAATCTGGCTGCTGTGTAGGACCATTTTCATTGGCTGCTGTGTAGGAACATCCTCAATGGCTGCTGTGTAGGAACATCTCCATGTGCAGGAACATCTTCATCGTCCAGGAAGGGTATAAAAGGGGGCCGCGCCGCCCTGAGAGTCACTAGATAGATAGGTAGAGATAGAGACATATAGATAGATAGATAGATAGATAGATAGATAGATAGATAGATAGATAGATAGATAGATAGATAGATAGATAGATAGATAGATAGATAGACACAGCAGCCAATGAGACTGTTCCTACACAGCAGCCAATGAAGATGTTCCTACACAGCAGCCATTGAGGATGTTCCTACACAGCAGCCAATGAAAATGTTCCTACACAGCAGCCAGATTGTGACATCACAGGGATGCTCTGTGATGTCACAATCTGGCTGCTGTGTAGGACCATTTTCATTGGCTGCTGTGTAGGAACATCCTCAATGGCTGCTGTGTAGGAACATCTTCATGTGCAGGAACATCTTCATCGTCCAGGAAGGGTATAAAAGGGGGCCGCGCCGCCCTGAGAGTCACTAGATAGATAGATAGATAGAGATAGAGACATATAGATAGATAGATAGATAGATAGATAGATAGATAGATAGATAGATAGATAGATAGATAGATAGATAGATAGATAGATAGATAGATAGATAGATAGATAGATAGACACAGCAGCCAATGAGACTGTTCCTACACAGCAGCCAATGACGATGTTCCTACACAGCAGCCATTGAGGATGTTCCTACACAGCAGCCAATGAAAATGTTCCTACACAGCAGCCAGATTGTGACATCACAGGGATGCTCTGTGATGTCACAATCTGGCTGCTGTGTAGGAACATTTTCATTGGCTGCTGTGTAGGAACATCCTCAATGGCTGCTGTGTAGGAACATCTTCATGTGCAGGAACATCTTCATCGTCCAGGAAGGGTATAAAAGGGGGCCGCGCCGCCCTGAGAGTCACTAGATAGATAGGTAGAGATAGAGACATATAGATAGATAGATAGATAGATAGATAGATAGATAGATAGACACAGCAGCCAATGAGACTGTTCCTACACAGCAGCCAATGAAGATGTTCCTACACAGCAGCCATTGAGGATGTTCCTACACAGCAGCCAATGAAAATGTTCCTACACAGCAGCCAGATTGTGACATCACAGGGATGCTCTGTGATGTCACAATCTGGCTGCTGTGTAGGAACATTTTCATTGGCTGCTGTGTAGGAACATCCTCAATGGCTGCTGTGTAGGAACATCTTCATGTGCAGGAACATCTTCATCGTCCAGGAAGGGTATAAAAGGGGGCCGCGCCGCCCTGAGAGTCACTAGATAGATAGATAGATAGAGATAGAGACATATAGATAGATAGATAGATAGATAGATAGATAGATAGATAGATAGATAGATAGACACAGCAGCCAATGAGACTGTTCCTACACAGCAGCCAATGAAGATGTTCCTACACAGCAGCCA
The DNA here is from genome assembly GCF_949987555.1 of Borostomias antarcticus. Taxonomy (NCBI): domain Eukaryota; kingdom Metazoa; phylum Chordata; class Actinopteri; order Stomiiformes; family Stomiidae; genus Borostomias; species Borostomias antarcticus. The sequence goes on from NW_028176267.1 coordinate 44,146, forward strand.
TTGAGGATGTTCCTACACAGCAGCCAATGAAAATGTTCCTACACAGCAGCCAGATTGTGACATCACAGGGATGCTCTGTGATGTCACAATCTGGCTGCTGTGTAGGACCATTTTCATTGGCTGCTGTGTAGGAACATCCTCAATGGCTGCTGTGTAGGAACATCTCCATGTGCAGGAACATCTTCATCGTCCAGGAAGGGTATAAAAGGGGGCCGCGCCGCCCTGAGAGTCACTAGATAGATAGGTAGAGATAGAGACATATAGATAGATAGATAGATAGATAGATAGATAGATAGATAGATAGATAGATAGATAGATAGATAGATAGATAGATAGATAGATAGATAGATAGATAGATAGATAGATAGACACAGCAGCCAATGAGACTGTTCCTACACAGCAGCCAATGAAGATGTTCCTACACAGCAGCCATTGAGGATGTTCCTACACAGCAGCCAATGAAAATGTTCCTACACAGCAGCCAGATTGTGACATCACAGGGATGCTCTGTGATGTCACAATCTGGCTGCTGTGTAGGACCATTTTCATTGGCTGCTGTGTAGGAACATCCTCAATGGCTGCTGTGTAGGAACATCTTCATGTGCAGGAACATCTTCATCGTCCAGGAAGGGTATAAAAGGGGGCCGCGCCGCCCTGAGAGTCACTAGATAGATAGATAGATAGAGATAGAGACATATAGATAGATAGATAGATAGATAGATAGATAGATAGATAGATAGATAGATAGATAGATAGATAGATAGACACAGCAGCCAATGAGACTGTTCCTACACAGCAGCCAATGACGATGTTCCTACACAGCAGCCATTGAGGATGTTCCTACACAGCAGCCAATGAAAATGTTCCTACACAGCAGCCAGATTGTGACATCACAGGGATGCTCTGTGATGTCACAATCTGGCTGCTGTGTAGGAACATTTTCATTGGCTGCTGTGTAGGAACATCCTCAATGGCTGCTGTGTAGGAACATCTTCATGTGCAGGAACATCTTCATCGTCCAGGAAGGGTATAAAAGGGGGCCGCGCCGCCCTGAGAGTCACTAGATAGATAGGTAGAGATAGAGACATATAGATAGATAGATAGATAGATAGATAGATAGATAGATAGATAGATAGATAGATAGATAGATAGACACAGCAGCCAATGAGACTGTTCCTACACAGCAGCCAATGACGATGTTCCTACACAGCAGCCATTGAGGATGTTCCTACACAGCAGCCAATGAAAATGTTCCTACACAGCAGCCAGATTGTGACATCACAGGGATGCTCTGTGATGTCACAATCTGGCTGCTGTGTAGGACCATTTTCATTGGCTGCTGTGTAGGAACATCCTCAATGGCTGCTGTGTAGGAACATCTTCATGTGCAGGAACATCTTCATCGTCCAGGAAGGGTATAAAAGGGGGCCGCGCCGCCCTGAGAGTCACTAGATAGATAGGTAGAGATAGAGACATATAGATAGATAGATAGATAGATAGATAGATAGATAGATAGATAGATAGATAGATAGATAGATAGATAGATAGATAGATAGATAGACACAGCAGCCAATGAGACTGTTCCTACACAGCAGCCAATGAAGATGTTCCTACACAGCAGCCATTGAGGATGTTCCTACACAGCAGCCAATGAAAATGTTCCTACACAGCAGCCAGATTGTGACATCACAGGGATGCTCTGTGATGTCACAATCTGGCTGCTGTGTAGGACCATTTTCATTGGCTGCTGTGTAGGAACATCCTCAATGGCTGCTGTGTAGGAACATCTTCATGTGCAGGAACATCTTCATCGTCCAGGAAGGGTATAAAAGGGGGCCGCGCCGCCCTGAGAGTCACTAGATAGATAGGTAGAGATAGAGACATATAGATAGATAGATAGATAGATAGATAGATAGATAGATAGATAGATAGATAGACACAGCAGCCAATGAGACTGTTCCTACACAGCAGCCAATGAAGATGTTCCTACACAGCAGCCATTGAGGATGTTCCTACACAGCAGCCAATGAAAATGTTCCTACACAGCAGCCAGATTGTGACATCACAGGGATGCTCTGTGATGTCACAATCTGGCTGCTGTGTAGGAACATTTTCATTGGCTGCTGTGTAGGAACATCCTCAATGGCTGCTGTGTAGGAACATCTTCATGTGCAGGAACATCTTCATCGTCCAGGAAGGGTATAAAAGGGGGCCGCGCCGCCCTGAGAGTCACTAGATAGATAGATAGATAGAGATAGAGACATATAGATAGATAGATAGATAGATAGATAGATAGATAGATAGATAGATAGATAGATAGATAGATAGATAGATAGATAGATAGACACAGCAGCCAATGAGACTGTTCCTACACAGCAGCCAATGAAGATGTTCCTACACAGCAGCCATTGAGGATGTTCCTACACAGCAGCCAATGAAAATGTTCCTACACAGCAGCCAGATTGTGACATCACAGGGATGCTCTGTGATGTCACAATCTGGCTGCTGTGTAGGACCATTTTCATTGGCTGCTGTGTAGGAACATCCTCAATGGCTGCTGTGTAGGAACATCTTCATGTGCAGGAACATCTTCATCGTCCAGGAAGGGTATAAAAGGGGGCCGCGCCGCCCTGAGAGTCACTAGATAGATAGGTAGAGATAGAGACATATAGATAGATAGATAGATAGATAGATAGATAGATAGATAGATAGATAGACACAGCAGCCAATGAGACTGTTCCTACACAGCAGCCAATGAAGATGTTCCTACACAGCAGCCATTGAGGATGTTCCTACACAGCAGCCAATGAAAATGTTCCTACACAGCAGCCAGATTGTGACATCACAGGGATGCTCTGTGATGTCACAATCTGGCTGCTGTGTAGGAACATTTTCATTGGCTGCTGTGTAGGAACATCCTCAATGGCTGCTGTGTAGGAACATCTTCATGTGCAGGAACATCTTCATCGTCCAGGAAGGGTATAAAAGGGGGCCGCGCCGCCCTGAGAGTCACTAGATAGATAGATAGATAGAGATAGAGACATATAGATAGATAGATAGATAGATAGATAGATAGATAGATAGATAGATAGATAGATAGATAGATAGATAGATAGATAGATAGACACAGCAGCCAATGAGACTGTTCCTACACAGCAGCCAATGAAGATGTTCCTACACAGCAGCCATTGAGGATGTTCCTACACAGCAGCCAATGAAAATGTTCCTACACAGCAGCCAGATTGTGACATCACAGGGATGCTCTGTGATGTCACAATCTGGCTGCTGTGTAGGACCATTTTCATTGGCTGCTGTGTAGGAACATCCTCAATGGCTGCTGTGTAGGAACATCTTCATGTGCAGGAACATCTTCATCGTCCAGGAAGGGTATAAAAGGGGGCCGCGCCGCCCTGAGAGTCACTAGATAGATAGATAGAGATAGAGACATATAGATAGATAGATAGATAGATAGATAGATAGATAGATAGATAGATAGATAGATAGACACAGCAGCCAATGAGACTGTTCCTACACAGCAGCCAATGACGATGTTCCTACACAGCAGCCATTGAGGATGTTCCTACACAGCAGCCAATGAAAATGTTCCTACACAGCAGCCAGATTGTGACATCACAGGGATGCTCTGTGATGTCACAATCTGGCTGCTGTGTAGGAACATTTTCATTGGCTGCTGTGTAGGAACATCCTCAATGGCTGCTGTGTAGGAACATCTTCATGTGCAGGAACATCTTCATCGTCCAGGAAGGGTATAAAAGGGGGCCGCGCCGCCCTGAGAGTCACTAGATAGATAGGTAGAGATAGAGACATATAGATAGATAGATAGATAGATAGATAGATAGATAGATAGATAGATAGATAGATAGATAGATAGATAGATAGATAGATAGATAGATAGATAGATAGATAGATAGACACAGCAACCAATGAGACTGTTCCTACACAGCAGCCAATGAAGATGTTCCTACACAGCAGCCATTGAGGATGTTCCTACACAGCAGCCAATGAAAATGTTCCTACACAGCAGCCAGATTGTGACATCACAGGGATGCTCTGTGATGTCACAATCTGGCTGCTGTGTAGGACCATTTTCATTGGCTGCTGTGTAGGAACATCCTCAATGGCTGCTGTGTAGGAACATCTTCATGTGCAGGAACATCTTCATCGTCCAGGAAGGGTATAAAAGGCGGCCGCGCCGCCCTGAGAGTCACTAGATAGATAGGTAGAGATAGAGACATATAGATAGATAGATAGATAGATAGATAGATAGATAGATAGATAGATAGATAGATAGATAGATAGATAGATAGATAGATAGATAGATAGATAGATAGATAGATAGATAGATAGATAGACACAGCAGCCAATGAGACTGTTCCTACACAGCAGCCAATGAAGATGTTCATACACAGCAGCCATTGAGGATGTTCCTACACAGCAGCCAATGAAAATGTTCCTACACAGCAGCCAGATTGTGACATCACAGGGATGCTCTGTGATGTCACAATCTGGCTGCTGTGTAGGACCATTTTCATTTGCTGCTGTGTAGGAACATCCTCAATGGCTGCTGTGTAGGAACATCTTCATGTGCAGGAACATCTTCATCGTCCAGGAAGGGTATAAAAGGGGGCCGCGCCGCCCTGAGAGTCACTAGATAGATAGATAGATAGAGATAGAGACATATAGATAGATAGATAGATAGATAGATAGATAGATAGATAGATAGATAGATAGATAGATAGATAGACACAGCAGCCAATGAGACTGTTCCTACACAGCAGCCAATGACGATGTTCCTACACAGCAGCCATTGAGGATGTTCCTACACAGCAGCCAATGAAAATGTTCCTACACAGCAGCCAGATTGGGACATCACAGGGATGCTCTGTGATGTCACAATCTGGCTGCTGTGTAGGAACATTTTCATTGGCTGCTGTGTAGGAACATCCTCAATGGCTGCTGTGTAGGAACATCTTCATGTGCAGGAACATCTTCATCGTCCAGGAAGGGTATAAAAGGGGGCCGCGCCGCCCTGAGAGTCACTAGATAGATAGGTAGAGATAGAGACATATAGATAGATAGATAGATAGATAGATAGATAGATAGATAGATAGATAGATAGATAGATAGATAGATAGATAGATAGATAGATAGATAGATAGATAGATAGATAGATAGATAGATAGATAGATAGATAGATAGACACAGCAGCCAATGAGACTGTTCCTACACAGCAGCCAATGAAGATGTTCCTACACAGCAGCCATTGAGGATGTTCCTACACAGCAGCCAATGAAAATGTTCCTACACAGCAGCCAGATTGTGACATCACAGGGATGCTCTGTGATGTCACAATCTGGCTGCTGTGTAGGACCATTTTCATTGGCTGCTGTGTAGGAACATCCTCAATGGCTGCTGTGTAGGAACATCTTCATGTGTAGGAACATCTTCATCGTCCAGGAAGGGTATAAAAGGGGGCCGCGCCGCCCTGAGAGTCACTAGATAGATAGGTAGAGATAGAGACATATAGATAGATAGATAGATAGATAGATAGATAGATAGACACAGCAGCCAATGAGACTGTTCCTACACAGCAGCCAATGAAGATGTTCCTACACAGCAGCCATTGAGGATGTTCCTACACAGCAGCCAATGAAAATGTTCCTACACAGCAGCCAGATTGTGACATCACAGGGATGCTCTGTGATGTCACAATCTGGCTGCTGTGTAGGACCATTTTCATTGGCTGCTGTGTAGGAACATCCTCAATGGCTGCTGTGTAGGGACATCTTCATGTGCAGGAACATCTTCATCGTCCAGGAAGGGTATAAAAGGCGGCCGCGCCGCCCTGAGAGTCACTAGATAGATAGGTAGAGATAGAGACATATAGATAGATAGATAGATAGATAGATAGACACAGCAGCCAATGAGACTGTTCCTACACAGCAGCCAATGAAGATGTTCCTACACAGCAGCCATTGAGGATGTTCCTACACAGCAGCCAATGAAAATGTTCCTACACAGCAGCCAGATTGTGACATCACAGGGATGCTCTGTGATGTCACAATCTGGCTGCTGTGTAGGAACATTTTCATTGGCTGCTGTGTAGGAACATCCTCAATGGCTGCTGTGTAGGAACATCTTCATGTGCAGGAACATCTTCATCGTCCAGGAAGGGTATAAAAGGGGGCCGCGCCGCCCTGAGAGTCACTAGATAGATAGATAGATAGAGATAGAGACATATAGATAGATAGATAGATAGATAGATAGATAGATAGATAGATAGATAGATAGACACAGCAGCCAATGAGACTGTTCCTACACAGCAGCCAATGAAGATGTTCCTACACAGCAGCCATTGAGGATGTTCCTACACAGCAGCCAATGAAAATGTTCCTACACAGCAGCCAGATTGTGACATCACAGGGATGCTCTGTGATGTCACAATCTGGCTGCTGTGTAGGACCATTTTCATTGGCTGCTGTGTAGGAACATCCTCAATGGCTGCTGTGTAGGAACATCTCCATGTGCAGGAACATCTTCATCGTCCAGGAAGGGTATAAAAGGGGGCCGCGCCGCCCTGAGAGTCACTAGATAGATAGGTAGAGATAGAGACATATAGATAGATAGATAGATAGATAGATAGATAGATAGATAGATAGATAGATAGATAGATAGATAGATAGATAGATAGATAGATAGATAGATAGATAGATAGATAGATAGATAGATAGATAGATAGACACAGCAGCCAATGAGACTGTTCCTACACAGCAGCCAATGAAGATGTTCCTACACAGCAGCCATTGAGGATGTTCCTACACAGCAGCCAATGAAAATGTTCCTACACAGCAGCCAGATTGTGACATCACAGGGATGCTCTGTGATGTCACAATCTGGCTGCTGTGTAGGACCATTTTCATTGGCTGCTGTGTAGGAACATCCTCAATGGCTGCTGTGTAGGAACATCTTCATGTGCAGGAACATCTTCATCGTCCAGGAAGGGTATAAAAGGGGGCCGCGCCGCCCTGAGAGTCACTAGATAGATAGATAGATAGAGATAGAGACATATAGATAGATAGATAGATAGATAGATAGATAGATAGATAGATAGATAGATAGATAGATAGATAGATAGATAGACACAGCAGCCAATGAGACTGTTCCTACACAGCAGCCAATGACGATGTTCCTACACAGCAGCCATTGAGGATGTTCCTACACAGCAGCCAATGAAAATGTTCCTACACAGCAGCCAGATTGTGACATCACAGGGATGCTCTGTGATGTCACAATCTGGCTGCTGTGTAGGACCATTTTCATTGGCTGCTGTGTAGGAACATCCTCAATGGCTGCTGTGTAGGAACATCTTCATGTGCAGGAACATCTTCATCGTCCAGGAAGGGTATAAAAGGGGGCCGCGCCGCCCTGAGAGTCACTAGATAGATAGGTAGAGATAGAGACATATAGATAGATAGATAGATAGATAGATAGATAGATAGATAGATAGATAGATAGATAGATAGATAGATAGATAGATAGATAGATAGATAGATAGATAGATAGATAGATAGATAGATAGATAGACACAGCAGCCAATGAGACTGTTCCTACACAGCAGCCAATGAAGATGTTCCTACACAGCAGCCATTGAGGATGTTCCTACACAGCAGCCAATGAAAATGTTCCTACACAGCAGCCAGATTGTGACATCACAGGGATGCTCTGTGATGTCACAATCTGGCTGCTGTGTAGGACCATTTTCATTGGCTGCTGTGTAGGAACATCCTCAATGGCTGCTGTGTAGGAACATCTTCATGTGCAGGAACATCTTCATCGTCCAGGAAGGGTATAAAAGGGGGCCGCGCCGCCCTGAGAGTCACTAGATAGATAGGTAGAGATAGAGACATATAGATAGATAGATAGATAGATAGATAGATAGATAGATAGATAGATAGATAGATAGATAGATAGATAGATAGACACAGCAGCCAATGAGACTGTTCCTACACAGCAGCCAATGAAGATGTTCCTACACAGCAGCCATTGAGGATGTTCCTACACAGCAGCCAATGAAAATGTTCCTACACAGCAGCCAGATTGTGACATCACAGGGATGCTCTGTGATGTCACAATCTGGCTGCTGTGTAGGAACATTTTCATTGGCTGCTGTGTAGGAACATCCTCAATGGCTGCTGTGTAGGAACATCTTCATGTGCAGGAACATCTTCATCGTCCAGGAAGGGTATAAAAGGGGGCCGCGCCGCCCTGAGAGTCACTAGATAGATAGATAGATAGAGATAGAGACATATAGATAGATAGATAGATAGATAGATAGATAGATAGATAGATAGATAGATAGATAGATAGATAGATAGATAGATAGATAGATAGACACAGCAGCCAATGAGACTGTTCCTACACAGCAGCCAATGAAGATGTTCCTACACAGCAGCCATTGAGGATGTTCCTACACAGCAGCCAATGAAAATGTTCCTACACAGCAGCCAGATTGTGACATCACAGGGATGCTCTGTGATGTCACAATCTGGCTGCTGTGTAGGACCATTTTCATTGGCTGCTGTGTAGGAACATCCTCAATGGCTGCTGTGTAGGAACATCTTCATGTGCAGGAACATCTTCATCGTCCAGGAAGGGTATAAAAGGGGGCCGCGCCGCCCTGAGAGTCACTAGATAGATAGGTAGAGATAGAGACATATAGATAGATAGATAGATAGATAGATAGATAGATAGATAGATAGATAGATAGACACAGCAGCCAATGAGACTGTTCCTACACAGCAGCCAATGAAGATGTTCCTACACAGCAGCCATTGAGGATGTTCCTACACAGCAGCCAATGAAAATGTTCCTACACAGCAGCCAGATTGTGACATCACAGGGATGCTCTGTGATGTCACAATCTGGCTGCTGTGTAGGAACATTTTCATTGGCTGCTGTGTAGGAACATCCTCAATGGCTGCTGTGTAGGAACATCTTCATGTGCAGGAACATCTTCATCGTCCAGGAAGGGTATAAAAGGGGGCCGCGCCGCCCTGAGAGTCACTAGATAGATAGATAGATAGAGATAGAGACATATAGATAGATAGATAGATAGATAGATAGATAGATAGATAGATAGATAGATAGATAGATAGACACAGCAGCCAATGAGACTGTTCCTACACAGCAGCCAATGAAGATGTTCCTACACAGCAGCCATTGAGGATGTTCCTACACAGCAGCCAATGAAAATGTTCCTACACAGCAGCCAGATTGTGACATCACAGGGATGCTCTGTGATGTCACAATCTGGCTGCTGTGTAGGACCATTTTCATTGGCTGCTGTGTAGGAACATCCTCAATGGCTGCTGTGTAGGAACATCTTCATGTGCAGGAACATCTTCATCGTCCAGGAAGGGTATAAAAGGGGGCCGCGCCGCCCTGAGAGTCACTAGATAGATAGATAGAGATAGAGACATATAGATAGATAGATAGATAGATAGATAGATAGATAGATAGATAGATAGATAGATAGATAGATAGATAGATAGATAGACACAGCAGCCAATGAGACTGTTCCTACACAGCAGCCAATGACGATGTTCCTACACAGCAGCCATTGAGGATGTTCCTACACAGCAGCCAATGAAAATGTTCCTACACAGCAGCCAGATTGTGACATCACAGGGATGCTCTGTGATGTCACAATCTGGCTGCTGTGTAGGAACATTTTCATTGGCTGCTGTGTAGGAACATCCTCAATGGCTGCTGTGTAGGAACATCTTCATGTGCAGGAACATCTTCATCGTCCAGGAAGGGTATAAAAGGGGGCCGCGCCGCCCTGAGAGTCACTAGATAGATAGGTAGAGATAGAGACATATAGATAGATAGATAGATAGATAGATAGATAGATAGATAGATAGATAGATAGATAGATAGATAGATAGATAGATAGATAGATAGATAGATAGATAGATAGATAGATAGATAGACACAGCAACCAATGAGACTGTTCCTACACAGCAGCCAATGAAGATGTTCCTACACAGCAGCCATTGAGGATGTTCCTACACAGCAGCCAATGAAAATGTTCCTACACAGCAGCCAGATTGTGACATCACAGGGATGCTCTGTGATGTCACAATCTGGCTGCTGTGTAGGACCATTTTCATTGGCTGCTGTGTAGGAACATCCTCAATGGCTGCTGTGTAGGAACATCTTCATGTGCAGGAACATCTTCATCGTCCAGGAAGGGTATAAAAGGCGGCCGCGCCGCCCTGAGAGTCACTAGATAGATAGGTAGAGATAGAGACATATAGATAGATAGATAGATAGATAGATAGATAGATAGATAGATAGATAGATAGATAGATAGATAGATAGATAGATAGATAGATAGATAGATAGATAGATAGATAGATAGATAGATAGACACAGCAGCCAATGAGACTGTTCCTACACAGCAGCCAATGAAGATGTTCCTACACAGCAGCCATTGAGGATGTTCCTACACAGCAGCCAATGAAAATGTTCCTACACAGCAGCCAGATTGTGACATCACAGGGATGCTCTGTGATGTCACAATCTGGCTGCTGTGTAGGACCATTTTCATTGGCTGCTGTGTAGGAACATCCTCAATGGCTGCTGTGTAGGAACATCTTCATGTGCAGGAACATCTTCATCGTCCAGGAAGGGTATAAAAGGGGGCCGCGCCGCCCTGAGAGTCACTAGATAGATAGGTAGAGATAGAGACATATAGATAGATAGATAGATAGATAGATAGATAGATAGATAGATAGATAGATAGATAGATAGACACAGCAGCCAATGAGACGGTTCCTACACAGCAGCCAATGAAGATGTTCCTACACAGCAGCCATTGAGGATGTTCCTACACAGCAGCCAATGAAAATGTTCCTACACAGCAGCCAGATTGTGACATCACAGGGATGCTCTGTGATGTCACAATCTGGCTGCTGTGTAGGACCATTTTCATTGGCTGCTGTGTAGGAACATCCTCAATGGCTGCTGTGTAGGAACATCTTCATGTGCAGGAACATCTTCATCGTCCAGGAAGGGTATAAAAGGGGGCCGCGCCGCCCTGAGAGTCACTAGATAGATAGATAGATAGAGATAGAGACATATAGATAGATAGATAGATAGATAGATAGACACAGCAGCCAATGAGACTGTTCCTACACAGCAGCCAATGAAGATGTTCCTACACAGCAGCCATTGAGGAGGTTCCTACACAGCAGCCAATGAAAATGTTCCTACACAGCAGCCAGATTGTGACATCACAGGGATGCTCTGTGATGTCACAATCTGGCTGCTGTGTAGGACCATTTTCATTGGCTGCTGTGTAGGAACATCCTCAATGGCTGCTGTGTAGGAACATCTTCATGTGCAGGAACATCTTCATCGTCCAGGAAGGGTATAAAAGGGGGCCGCGCCGCCCTGAGAGTCACTAGATAGATAGATAGAGATAGAGACATATAGATAGATAGATAGATAGATAGATAGATAGATAGATAGATAGACACAGCAGCCAATGAGACTGTTCCTACACAGCAGCCAATGAAGATGTTCCTACACAGCAGCCATTGAGGATGTTCCTACACAGCAGCCAATGAAAATGTTCCTACACAGCAGCCAGATTGTGACATCACAGGGATGCTCTGTGATGTCACAATCTGGCTGCTGTGTAGGACCATTTTCATTGGCTGCTGTGTAGGAACATCCTCAATGGCTGCTGTGTAGGAACATCTCCATGTGCAGGAACATCTTCATCGTCCAGGAAGGGTATAAAAGGGGGCCGCGCCGCCCTGAGAGTCACTAGATAGATAGGTAGAGATAGAGACATATAGATAGATAGATAGATAGATAGATAGATAGATAGATAGATAGATAGATAGATAGATAGATAGATAGATAGATAGATAGATAGATAGATAGATAGATAGATAGATAGACACAGCAGCCAATGAGACTGTTCCTACACAGCAGCCAATGAAGATGTTCCTACACAGCAGCCATTGAGGATGTTCCTACACAGCAGCCAATGAAAATGTTCCTACACAGCAGCCAGATTGTGACATCACAGGGATGCTCTGTGATGTCACAATCTGGCTGCTGTGTAGGACCATTTTCATTGGCTGCTGTGTAGGAACATCCTCAATGGCTGCTGTGTAGGAACATCTTCATGTGCAGGAACATCTTCATCGTCCAGGAAGGGTATAAAAGGGGGCCGCGCCGCCCTGAGAGTCACTAGATAGATAGATAGATAGAGATAGAGACATATAGATAGATAGATAGATAGATAGATAGATAGATAGATAGATAGATAGATAGATAGATAGATAGATAGATAGATAGATAGATAGACACAGCAGCCAATGAGACTGTTCCTACACAGCAGCCAATGAAGATGTTCCTACACAGCAGCCATTGAGGATGTTCCTACACAGCAGCCAATGAAAATGTTCCTACACAGCAGCCAGATTGTGACATCACAGGGATGCTCTGTGATGTCACAATCTGGCTGCTGTGTAGGACCATTTTCATTGGCTGCTGTGTAGGAACATCCTCAATGGCTGCTGTGTAGGAACATCTTCATGTGCAGGAACATCTTCATCGTCCAGGAAGGGTATAAAAGGGGGCCGCGCCGCCCTGAGAGTCACTAGATAGATAGGTAGAGATAGAGACATATAGATAGATAGATAGATAGATAGATAGATAGATAGATAGATAGATAGATAGACACAGCAGCCAATGAGACGGTTCCTACACAGCAGCCAATGAAGATGTTCCTACACAGCAGCCATTGAGGATGTTCCTACACAGCAGCCAATGAAAATGTTCCTACACAGCAGCCAGATTGTGACATCACAGGGATGCTCTGTGATGTCACAATCTGGCTGCTGTGTAGGACCATTTTCATTGGCTGCTGTGTAGGAACATCCTCAATGGCTGCTGTGTAGGAACATCTTCATGTGCAGGAACATCTTCATCGTCCAGGAAGGGTATAAAAGGGGGCCGCGCCGCCCTGAGAGTCACTAGATAGATAGATAGATAGAGATAGAGACATATAGATAGATAGATAGATAGATAGATAGACACAGCAGCCAATGAGACTGTTCCTACACAGCAGCCAATGAAGATGTTCCTACACAGCAGCCATTGAGGAGGTTCCTACACAGCAGCCAATGAAAATGTTCCTACACAGCAGCCAGATTGTGACATCACAGGGATGCTCTGTGATGTCACAATCTGGCTGCTGTGTAGGACCATTTTCATTGGCTGCTGTGTAGGAACATCCTCAATGGCTGCTGTGTAGGAACATCTTCATGTGCAGGAACATCTTCATCGTCCAGGAAGGGTATAAAAGGGGGCCGCGCCGCCCTGAGAGTCACTAGATAGATAGATAGAGATAGAGACATATAGATAGATAGATAGATAGATAGATAGATAGATAGATAGATAGATAGATAGATAGATAGATAGACACAGCAGCCAATGAGACTGTTCCTACACAGCAGCCAATGAAGATGTTCCTACACAGCAGCCATTGAGGATGTTCCTACACAGCAGCCAATGAAAATGTTCCTACACAGCAGCCAGATTGTGACATCACAGGGATGCTCTGTGATGTCACAATCTGGCTGCTGTGTAGGACCATTTTCATTGGCTGCTGTGTAGGAACATCCTCAATGGCTGCTGTGTAGGAACATCTCCATGTGCAGGAACATCTTCATCGTCCAGGAAGGGTATAAAAGGGGGCCGCGCCGCCCTGAGAGTCACTAGATAGATAGGTAGAGATAGAGACATATAGATAGATAGATAGATAGATAGATAGATAGATAGATAGATAGATAGATAGATAGATAGATAGATAGATAGATAGATAGATAGATAGATAGATAGATAGATAGACACAGCAGCCAATGAGACTGTTCCTACACAGCAGCCAATGAAGATGTTCCTACACAGCAGCCATTGAGGATGTTCCTACACAGCAGCCAATGAAAATGTTCCTACACAGCAGCCAGATTGTGACATCACAGGGATGCTCTGTGATGTCACAATCTGGCTGCTGTGTAGGACCATTTTCATTGGCTGCTGTGTAGGAACATCCTCAATGGCTGCTGTGTAGGAACATCTTCATGTGCAGGAACATCTTCATCGTCCAGGAAGGGTATAAAAGGGGGCCGCGCCGCCCTGAGAGTCACTAGATAGATAGATAGATAGAGATAGAGACATATAGATAGATAGATAGATAGATAGATAGATAGATAGATAGATAGATAGATAGATAGATAGATAGATAGATAGATAGACACAGCAGCCAATGAGACTGTTCCTACACAGCAGCCAATGACGATGTTCCTACACAGCAGCCATTGAGGATGTTCCTACACAGCAGCCAATGAAAATGTTCCTACACAGCAGCCAGATTGTGACATCACAGGGATGCTCTGTGATGTCACAATCTGGCTGCTGTGTAGGAACATTTTCATTGGCTGCTGTGTAGGAACATCCTCAATGGCTGCTGTGTAGGAACATCTTCATGTGCAGGAACATCTTCATCGTCCAGGAAGGGTATAAAAGGGGGCCGCGCCGCCCTGAGAGTCACTAGATAGATAGGTAGAGATAGAGACATATAGATAGATAGATAGATAGATAGATAGATAGATAGATAGATAGATAGATAGATAGACACAGCAGCCAATGAGACTGTTCCTACACAGCAGCCAATGACGATGTTCCTACACAGCAGCCATTGAGGATGTTCCTACACAGCAGCCAATGAAAATGTTCCTACACAGCAGCCAGATTGTGACATCACAGGGATGCTCTGTGATGTCACAATCTGGCTGCTGTGTAGGACCATTTTCATTGGCTGCTGTGTAGGAACATCCTCAATGGCTGCTGTGTAGGAACATCTTCATGTGCAGGAACATCTTCATCGTCCAGGAAGGGTATAAAAGGGGGCCGCGCCGCCCTGAGAGTCACTAGATAGATAGGTAGAGATAGAGACATATAGATAGATAGATAGATAGATAGATAGATAGATAGATAGATAGATAGATAGATAGATAGATAGATAGATAGATAGATAGATAGATAGATAGATAGATAGATAGATAGACACAGCAGCCAATGAGACTGTTCCTACACAGCAGCCAATGAAGATGTTCCTACACAGCAGCCATTGAGGATGTTCCTACACAGCAGCCAATGAAAATGTTCCTACACAGCAGCCAGATTGTGACATCACAGGGATGCTCTGTGATGTCACAATCTGGCTGCTGTGTAGGACCATTTTCATTGGCTGCTGTGTAGGAACATCCTCAATGGCTGCTGTGTAGGAACATCTTCATGTGCAGGAACATCTTCATCGTCCAGGAAGGGTATAAAAGGGGGCCGCGCCGCCCTGAGAGTCACTAGATAGATAGGTAGAGATAGAGACATATAGATAGATAGATAGATAGATAGATAGATAGATAGATAGATAGATAGATAGATAGATAGATAGATAGATAGACACAGCAGCCAATGAGACTGTTCCTACACAGCAGCCAATGAAGATGTTCCTACACAGCAGCCATTGAGGATGTTCCTACACAGCAGCCAATGAAAATGTTCCTACACAGCAGCCAGATTGTGACATCACAGGGATGCTCTGTGATGTCACAATCTGGCTGCTGTGTAGGACCATTTTCATTGGCTGCTGTGTAGGAACATCCTCAATGGCTGCTGTGTAGGAACATCTTCATGTGCAGGAACATCTTCATCGTCCAGGAAGGGTATAAAAGGGGGCCGCGCCGCCCTGAGAGTCACTAGATAGATAGGTAGAGATAGAGACATATAGATAGATAGATAGATAGATAGATAGATAGATAGATAGATAGATAGATAGATAGATAGATAGACACAGCAGCCAATGAGACTGTTCCTACACAGCAGCCAATGAAGATGTTCCTACACAGCAGCCATTGAGGATGTTCCTACACAGCAGCCAATGAAAATGTTCCTACACAGCAGCCAGATTGTGACATCACAGGGATGCTCTGTGATGTCACAATCTGGCTGCTGTGTAGGAACATTTTCATTGGCTGCTGTGTAGGAACATCCTCAATGGCTGCTGTGTAGGAACATCTTCATGTGCAGGAACATCTTCATCGTCCAGGAAGGGTATAAAAGGGGGCCGCGCCGCCCTGAGAGTCACTAGATAGATAGATAGATAGAGATAGAGACATATAGATAGATAGATAGATAGATAGATAGATAGATAGATAGATAGATAGATAGATAGATAGATAGATAGATAGATAGATAGACACAGCAGCCAATGAGACTGTTCCTACACAGCAGCCAATGAAGATGTTCCTACACAGCAGCCATTGAGGATGTTCCTACACAGCAGCCAATGAAAATGTTCCTACACAGCAGCCAGATTGTGACATCACAGGGATGCTCTGTGATGTCACAATCTGGCTGCTGTGTAGGACCATTTTCATTGGCTGCTGTGTAGGAACATCCTCAATGGCTGCTGTGTAGGAACATCTTCATGTGCAGGAACATCTTCATCGTCCAGGAAGGGTATAAAAGGGGGCCGCGCCGCCCTGAGAGTCACTAGATAGATAGATAGAGATAGAGACATATAGATAGATAGATAGATAGATAGATAGATAGATAGATAGATAGATAGATAGATAGATAGATAGACACAGCAGCCAATGAGACTGTTCCTACACAGCAGCCAATGACGATGTTCCTACACAGCAGCCATTGAGGATGTTCCTACACAGCAGCCAATGAAAATGTTCCTACACAGCAGCCAGATTGTGACATCACAGGGATGCTCTGTGATGTCACAATCTGGCTGCTGTGTAGGAACATTTTCATTGGCTGCTGTGTAGGAACATCCTCAATGGCTGCTGTGTAGGAACATCTTCATGTGCAGGAACATCTTCATCGTCCAGGAAGGGTATAAAAGGGGGCCGCGCCGCCCTGAGAGTCACTAGATAGATAGGTAGAGATAGAGACATATAGATAGATAGATAGATAGATAGATAGATAGATAGATAGATAGATAGATAGATAGATAGATAGATAGATAGATAGATAGATAGATAGATAGATAGATAGATAGATAGATAGATAGATAGACACAGCAACCAATGAGACTGTTCCTACACAGCAGCCAATGAAGATGTTCCTACACAGCAGCCATTGAGGATGTTCCTACACAGCAGCCAATGAAAATGTTCCTACACAGCAGCCAGATTGTGACATCACAGGGATGCTCTGTGATGTCACAATCTGGCTGCTGTGTAGGACCATTTTCATTGGCTGCTGTGTAGGAACATCCTCAATGGCTGCTGTGTAGGAACATCTTCATGTGCAGGAACATCTTCATCGTCCAGGAAGGGTATAAAAGGCGGCCGCGCCGCCCTGAGAGTCACTAGATAGATAGGTAGAGATAGAGACATATAGATAGATAGATAGATAGATAGATAGATAGATAGATAGATAGATAGATAGATAGATAGATAGATAGATAGATAGATAGATAGATAGATAGATAGATAGACACAGCAGCCAATGAGACTGTTCCTACACAGCAGCCAATGAAGATGTTCATACACAGCAGCCATTGAGGATGTTCCTACACAGCAGCCAATGAAAATGTTCCTACACAGCAGCCAGATTGTGACATCACAGGGATGCTCTGTGATGTCACAATCTGGCTGCTGTGTAGGACCATTTTCATTTGCTGCTGTGTAGGAACATCCTCAATGGCTGCTGTGTAGGAACATCTTCATGTGCAGGAACATCTTCATCGTCCAGGAAGGGTATAAAAGGGGGCCGCGCCGCCCTGAGAGTCACTAGATAGATAGATAGATAGAGATAGAGACATATAGATAGATAGATAGATAGATAGATAGATAGATAGATAGATAGATAGATAGATAGATAGATAGATAGATAGACACAGCAGCCAATGAGACTGTTCCTACACAGCAGCCAATGACGATGTTCCTACACAGCAGCCATTGAGGATGTTCCTACACAGCAGCCAATGAAAATGTTCCTACACAGCAGCCAGATTGGGACATCACAGGGATGCTCTGTGATGTCACAATCTGGCTGCTGTGTAGGAACATTTTCATTGGCTGCTGTGTAGGAACATCCTCAATGGCTGCTGTGTAGGAACATCTTCATGTGCAGGAACATCTTCATCGTCCAGGAAGGGTATAAAAGGGGGCCGCGCCGCCCTGAGAGTCACTAGATAGATAGGTAGAGATAGAGACATATAGATAGATAGATAGATAGATAGATAGATAGATAGATAGATAGATAGATAGATAGATAGATAGACACAGCAGCCAATGAGACTGTTCCTACACAGCAGCCAATGAAGATGTTCCTACACAGCAGCCATTGAGGATGTTCCTACACAGCAGCCAATGAAAATGTTCCTACACAGCAGCCAGATTGTGACATCACAGGGATGCTCTGTGATGTCACAATCTGGCTGCTGTGTAGGACCATTTTCATTGGCTGCTGTGTAGGAACATCCTCAATGGCTGCTGTGTAGGAACATCTTCATGTGTAGGAACATCTTCATCGTCCAGGAAGGGTATAAAAGGGGGCCGCGCCGCCCTGAGAGTCACTAGATAGATAGGTAGAGATAGAGACATATAGATAGATAGATAGATAGATAGATAGATAGATAGACACAGCAGCCAATGAGACTGTTCCTACACAGCAGCCAATGAAGATGTTCCTACACAGCAGCCATTGAGGATGTTCCTACACAGCAGCCAATGAAAATGTTCCTACACAGCAGCCAGATTGTGACATCACAGGGATGCTCTGTGATGTCACAATCTGGCTGCTGTGTAGGACCATTTTCATTGGCTGCTGTGTAGGAACATCCTCAATGGCTGCTGTGTAGGGACATCTTCATGTGCAGGAACATCTTCATCGTCCAGGAAGGGTATAAAAGGCGGCCGCGCCGCCCTGAGAGTCACTAGATAGATAGGTAGAGATAGAGACATATAGATAGATAGATAGATAGATAGATAGATAGATAGATAGATAGATAGATAGATAGATAGATAGATAGATAGATAGATAGATAGATAGATAGATAGATAGATAGATAGATAGACACAGCAGCCAATGAGACTGTTCCTACACAGCAGCCAATGAAGATGTTCCTACACAGCAGCCATTGAGGATGTTCCTACACAGCAGCCAATGAAAATGTTCCTACACAGCAGCCAGATTGTGACATCACAGGGATGCTCTGTGATGTCACAATCTGGCTGCTGTGTAGGACCATTTTCATTGGCTGCTGTGTAGGAACATCCTCAATGGCTGCTGTGTAGGAACATCTTCATGTGCAGGAACATCTTCATCGTCCAGGAAGGGTATAAAAGGGGGCCGCGCCGCCCTGAGAGTCACTAGATAGATAGATAGATAGAGATAGAGACATATAGATAGATAGATAGATAGATAGATAGATAGATAGATAGATAGATAGATAGATAGATAGATAGATAGATAGATAGATAGATAGATAGATAGATAGATAGATAGATAGATAGATAGATAGATAGACACAGCAGCCAATGAGACTGTTCCTACACAGCAGCCAATGAAGATGTTCCTACACAGCAGCCATTGAGGATGTTCCTACACAGCAGCCAATGAAAATGTTCCTACACAGCAGCCAGATTGTGACATCACAGGGATGCTCTGTGATGTCACAATCTGGCTGCTGTGTAGGACCATTTTCATTGGCTGCTGTGTAGGAACATCCTCAATGGCTGCTGTGTAGGAACATCTTCATGTGCAGGAACATCTTCATCGTCCAGGAAGGGTATAAAAGGGGGCCGCGCCGCCCTGAGAGTCACTAGATAGATAGATAGATAGAGATAGAGACATATAGATAGATAGATAGATAGATAGATAGATAGATAGATAGATAGATAGATAGATAGATAGATAGATAGATAGATAGATAGATAGATAGATAGATAGATAGATAGATAGACACAGCAGCCAATGAGACTGTTCCTACACAGCAGCCAATGACGATGTTCCTACACAGCAGCCATTGAGGATGTTCCTACACAGCAGCCAATGAAAATGTTCCTACACAGCAGCCAGATTGTGACATCACAGGGATGCTCTGTGATGTCACAATCTGGCTGCTGTGTAGGAACATTTTCATTGGCTGCTGTGTAGGAACATCCTCAATGGCTGCTGTGTAGGAACATCTTCATGTGCAGGAACATCTTCATCGTCCAGGAAGGGTATAAAAGGGGGCCGCGCCGCCCTGAGAGTCACTAGATAGATAGGTAGAGATAGAGACATATAGATAGATAGATAGATAGATAGATAGATAGATAGATAGATAGATAGATAGATAGATAGATAGATACATAGATAGATAGATAGATAGATAGACACAGCAGCCAATGAGACTGTTCCTACACAGCAGCCAATGAAGATGTTCCTACACAGCAGCCATTGAGGATGTTCCTACACAGCAGCCAATGAAAATGTTCCTACACAGCAGCCAGATTGTGACATCACAGGGATGCTCTGTGATGTCACAATCTGGCTGCTGTGTAGGACCATTTTCATTGGCTGCTGTGTAGGAACATCCTCAATGGCTGCTGTGTAGGAACATCTTCATGTGTAGGAACATCTTCATCGTCCAGGAAGGGTATAAAAGGGGGCCGCGCCGCCCTGAGAGTCACTAGATAGATAGGTAGAGATAGAGACATATAGATAGATAGATAGATAGATAGATAGATAGATAGATAGATAGATAGATAGATAGATAGATAGATAGATAGATAGATAGATAGATAGATAGATAGACACAGCAGCCAATGAGACTGTTCCTACACAGCAGCCAATGAAGATGTTCCTACACAGCAGCCATTGAGGATGTTCCTACACAGCAGCCAATGAAAATGTTCCTACACAGCAGCCAGATTGTGACATCACAGGGATGCTCTGTGATGTCACAATCTGGCTGCTGTGTAGGAACATTTTCATTGGCTGCTGTGTAGGAACATCCTCAATGGCTGCTGTGTAGGAACATCTTCATGTGCAGGAACATCTTCATCGTCCAGGAAGGGTATAAAAGGGGGCCGCGCCGCCCTGAGAGTCACTAGATAGATAGATAGATAGAGATAGAGACATATAGATAGATAGATAGATAGATAGATAGATAGATAGATAGATAGATAGATAGATAGATAGATAGATAGACACAGCAGCCAATGAGACTGTTCCTACACAGCAGCCAATGAAGATGTTCCTACACAGCAGCCATTGAGGATGTTCCTACACAGCAGCCAATGAAAATGTTCCTACACAGCAGCCAGATTGTGACATCACAGGGATGCTCTGTGATGTCACAATCTGGCTGCTGTGTAGGACCATTTTCATTGGCTGCTGTGTAGGAACATCCTCAATGGCTGCTGTGT
This sequence comes from Borostomias antarcticus, assembly GCF_949987555.1. NCBI lineage: Eukaryota > Metazoa > Chordata > Actinopteri > Stomiiformes > Stomiidae > Borostomias > Borostomias antarcticus. The sequence continues at coordinate 65,685 of NW_028176267.1, forward strand.
AGGAACATCTTCATGTGCAGGAACATCTTCATCGTCCAGGAAGGGTATAAAAGGGGGCCGCGCCGCCCTGAGAGTCACTAGATAGATAGATAGAGATAGAGACATATAGATAGATAGATAGATAGATAGATAGATAGATAGATAGATAGATAGATAGATAGATAGATAGACACAGCAGCCAATGAGACTGTTCCTACACAGCAGCCAATGACGATGTTCCTACACAGCAGCCATTGAGGATGTTCCTACACAGCAGCCAATGAAAATGTTCCTACACAGCAGCCAGATTGTGACATCACAGGGATGCTCTGTGATGTCACAATCTGGCTGCTGTGTAGGAACATTTTCATTGGCTGCTGTGTAGGAACATCCTCAATGGCTGCTGTGTAGGAACATCTTCATGTGCAGGAACATCTTCATCGTCCAGGAAGGGTATAAAAGGGGGCCGCGCCGCCCTGAGAGTCACTAGATAGATAGGTAGAGATAGAGACATATAGATAGATAGATAGATAGATAGATAGATAGATAGATAGATAGATAGATAGATAGATAGATAGATAGATAGATAGATAGATAGATAGATAGATAGATAGATAGATAGATAGACACAGCAACCAATGAGACTGTTCCTACACAGCAGCCAATGAAGATGTTCCTACACAGCAGCCATTGAGGATGTTCCTACACAGCAGCCAATGAAAATGTTCCTACACAGCAGCCAGATTGTGACATCACAGGGATGCTCTGTGATGTCACAATCTGGCTGCTGTGTAGGACCATTTTCATTGGCTGCTGTGTAGGAACATCCTCAATGGCTGCTGTGTAGGAACATCTTCATGTGCAGGAACATCTTCATCGTCCAGGAAGGGTATAAAAGGCGGCCGCGCCGCCCTGAGAGTCACTAGATAGATAGGTAGAGATAGAGACATATAGATAGATAGATAGATAGATAGATAGATAGATAGATAGATAGATAGATAGATAGATAGATAGATAGATAGATAGATAGATAGATAGATAGATAGATAGATAGACACAGCAGCCAATGAGACTGTTCCTACACAGCAGCCAATGAAGATGTTCATACACAGCAGCCATTGAGGATGTTCCTACACAGCAGCCAATGAAAATGTTCCTACACAGCAGCCAGATTGTGACATCACAGGGATGCTCTGTGATGTCACAATCTGGCTGCTGTGTAGGACCATTTTCATTTGCTGCTGTGTAGGAACATCCTCAATGGCTGCTGTGTAGGAACATCTTCATGTGCAGGAACATCTTCATCGTCCAGGAAGGGTATAAAAGGGGGCCGCGCCGCCCTGAGAGTCACTAGATAGATAGATAGATAGAGATAGAGACATATAGATAGATAGATAGATAGATAGATAGATAGATAGATAGATAGATAGATAGATAGATAGATAGATAGACACAGCAGCCAATGAGACTGTTCCTACACAGCAGCCAATGACGATGTTCCTACACAGCAGCCATTGAGGATGTTCCTACACAGCAGCCAATGAAAATGTTCCTACACAGCAGCCAGATTGGGACATCACAGGGATGCTCTGTGATGTCACAATCTGGCTGCTGTGTAGGAACATTTTCATTGGCTGCTGTGTAGGAACATCCTCAATGGCTGCTGTGTAGGAACATCTTCATGTGCAGGAACATCTTCATCGTCCAGGAAGGGTATAAAAGGGGGCCGCGCCGCCCTGAGAGTCACTAGATAGATAGGTAGAGATAGAGACATATAGATAGATAGATAGATAGATAGATAGATAGATAGATAGATAGATAGATAGATAGATAGATAGACACAGCAGCCAATGAGACTGTTCCTACACAGCAGCCAATGAAGATGTTCCTACACAGCAGCCATTGAGGATGTTCCTACACAGCAGCCAATGAAAATGTTCCTACACAGCAGCCAGATTGTGACATCACAGGGATGCTCTGTGATGTCACAATCTGGCTGCTGTGTAGGACCATTTTCATTGGCTGCTGTGTAGGAACATCCTCAATGGCTGCTGTGTAGGAACATCTTCATGTGTAGGAACATCTTCATCGTCCAGGAAGGGTATAAAAGGGGGCCGCGCCGCCCTGAGAGTCACTAGATAGATAGGTAGAGATAGAGACATATAGATAGATAGATAGATAGATAGATAGATAGACACAGCAGCCAATGAGACTGTTCCTACACAGCAGCCAATGAAGATGTTCCTACACAGCAGCCATTGAGGATGTTCCTACACAGCAGCCAATGAAAATGTTCCTACACAGCAGCCAGATTGTGACATCACAGGGATGCTCTGTGATGTCACAATCTGGCTGCTGTGTAGGACCATTTTCATTGGCTGCTGTGTAGGAACATCCTCAATGGCTGCTGTGTAGGGACATCTTCATGTGCAGGAACATCTTCATCGTCCAGGAAGGGTATAAAAGGCGGCCGCGCCGCCCTGAGAGTCACTAGATAGATAGGTAGAGATAGAGACATATAGATAGATAGATAGATAGATAGATAGATAGATAGATAGATAGATAGATAGATAGATAGATAGATAGATAGATAGATAGATAGATAGATAGATAGATAGATAGACACAGCAGCCAATGAGACTGTTCCTACACAGCAGCCAATGAAGATGTTCCTACACAGCAGCCATTGAGGATGTTCCTACACAGCAGCCAATGAAAATGTTCCTACACAGCAGCCAGATTGTGACATCACAGGGATGCTCTGTGATGTCACAATCTGGCTGCTGTGTAGGACCATTTTCATTGGCTGCTGTGTAGGAACATCCTCAATGGCTGCTGTGTAGGAACATCTTCATGTGCAGGAACATCTTCATCGTCCAGGAAGGGTATAAAAGGGGGCCGCGCCGCCCTGAGAGTCACTAGATAGATAGATAGATAGAGATAGAGACATATAGATAGATAGATAGATAGATAGATAGATAGATAGATAGATAGATAGATAGATAGATAGATAGATAGATAGATAGATAGATAGATAGATAGATAGATAGATAGATAGATAGATAGATAGATAGATAGACACAGCAGCCAATGAGACTGTTCCTACACAGCAGCCAATGAAGATGTTCCTACACAGCAGCCATTGAGGATGTTCCTACACAGCAGCCAATGAAAATGTTCCTACACAGCAGCCAGATTGTGACATCACAGGGATGCTCTGTGATGTCACAATCTGGCTGCTGTGTAGGACCATTTTCATTGGCTGCTGTGTAGGAACATCCTCAATGGCTGCTGTGTAGGAACATCTTCATGTGCAGGAACATCTTCATCGTCCAGGAAGGGTATAAAAGGGGGCCGCGCCGCCCTGAGAGTCACTAGATAGATAGATAGATAGAGATAGAGACATATAGATAGATAGATAGATAGATAGATAGATAGATAGATAGATAGATAGATAGATAGATAGATAGATAGATAGATAGATAGATAGATAGATAGATAGACACAGCAGCCAATGAGACTGTTCCTACACAGCAGCCAATGACGATGTTCCTACACAGCAGCCATTGAGGATGTTCCTACACAGCAGCCAATGAAAATGTTCCTACACAGCAGCCAGATTGTGACATCACAGGGATGCTCTGTGATGTCACAATCTGGCTGCTGTGTAGGAACATTTTCATTGGCTGCTGTGTAGGAACATCCTCAATGGCTGCTGTGTAGGAACATCTTCATGTGCAGGAACATCTTCATCGTCCAGGAAGGGTATAAAAGGGGGCCGCGCCGCCCTGAGAGTCACTAGATAGATAGGTAGAGATAGAGACATATAGATAGATAGATAGATAGATAGATAGATAGATAGATAGATAGATAGATAGATAGATAGATAGATAGATAGATAGATAGATAGATAGACACAGCAGCCAATGAGACTGTTCCTACACAGCAGCCAATGAAGATGTTCCTACACAGCAGCCATTGAGGATGTTCCTACACAGCAGCCAATGAAAATGTTCCTACACAGCAGCCAGATTGTGACATCACAGGGATGCTCTGTGATGTCACAATCTGGCTGCTGTGTAGGACCATTTTCATTGGCTGCTGTGTAGGAACATCCTCAATGGCTGCTGTGTAGGAACATCTTCATGTGTAGGAACATCTTCATCGTCCAGGAAGGGTATAAAAGGGGGCCGCGCCGCCCTGAGAGTCACTAGATAGATAGGTAGAGATAGAGACATATAGATAGATAGATAGATAGATAGATAGATAGATAGATAGATAGATAGATAGATAGATAGATAGATAGATAGATAGATAGATAGACACAGCAGCCAATGAGACTGTTCCTACACAGCAGCCAATGAAGATGTTCCTACACAGCAGCCATTGAGGATGTTCCTACACAGCAGCCAATGAAAATGTTCCTACACAGCAGCCAGATTGTGACATCACAGGGATGCTCTGTGATGTCACAATCTGGCTGCTGTGTAGGACCATTTTCATTGGCTGCTGTGTAGGAACATCCTCAATGGCTGCTGTGTAGGAACATCTTCATGTGCAGGAACATCTTCATCGTCCAGGAAGGGTATAAAAGGCGGCCGCGCCGCCCTGAGAGTCACTAGATAGATAGGTAGAGATAGAGACATATAGATAGATAGATAGATAGATAGATAGATAGATAGATAGATAGATAGATAGATAGATAGATAGATAGATAGATAGATAGATAGATAAATAGATAGATAGACACAGCAGCCAATGAGACTGTTCCTACACAGCAGCCAATGAAGATGTTCCTACACAGCAGCCATTGAGGATGTTCCTACACAGCAGCCAATGAAAATGTTCCTACACAGCAGCCAGATTGTGACATCACAGGGATGCTCTGTGATGTCACAATCTGGCTGCTGTGTAGGACCATTTTCATTGGCTGCTGTGTAGGAACATCCTCAATGGCTGCTGTGTAGGAACATCTTCATGTGCAGGAACATCTTCATCGTCCAGGAAGGGTATAAAAGGGGGCCGCGCCGCCCTGAGAGTCACTAGATAGATAGAGATAGAGACATATAGATAGATAGATAGATAGATAGATAGATAGATAGATAGATAGATAGATAGATAGACAGATAGATAGATAGATAGATAGATAGATAGATAGATAGATAGATAGATAGATAGATAGATAGATAGATAGATAGATAGATAGATAGATAGATAGATAGATAGATAGATAGATAGACACAGCAGCCAATGAGACTGTTCCTACACAGCAGCCAATGAAGATGTTCCTACACAGCAGCCATTGAGGATGTTCCTACACAGCAGCCAATGAAAATGTTCCTACACAGCAGCCAGATTGTGACATCACAGGGATGCTCTGTGATGTCACAATCTGGCTGCTGTGTAGGACCATTTTCATTGGCTGCTGTGTAGGAACATCCTCAATGGCTGCTGTGTAGGAACATCTTCATGTGCAGGAACATCTTCATCGTCCAGGAAGGGTATAAAAGGCGGCCGCGCCGCCCTGAGAGTCACTAGATAGATAGGTAGAGATAGAGACATATAGATAGATAGATAGATAGATAGATAGATAGATAGATAGATAGATAGATAGATAGATAGATAGATAGATAGATAGATAGATAGATAGATAGATAGATAGATAGATAGACACAGCAGCCAATGAGACTGTTCCTACACAGCAGCCAATGAAGATGTTCCTACACAGCAGCCATTGAGGATGTTCCTACACAGCAGCCAATGAAAATGTTCCTACACAGCAGCCAGATTGTGACATCACAGGGATGCTCTGTGATGTCACAATCTGGCTGCTGTGTAGGACCATTTTCATTGGCTGCTGTGTAGGAACATCCTCAATGGCTGCTGTGTAGGAACATCTTCATGTGCAGGAACATCTTCATCGTCCAGGAAGGGTATAAAAGGGGGCCGCGCCGCCCTGAGAGTCACTAGATAGATAGATAGATAGATAGATAGAGATAGAGACATATAGATAGATAGATAGATAGATAGATAGATAGATAGATAGATAGATAGATAGATAGATAGATAGATAGATAGATAGATAGATAGATAGATAGATAGATAGATAGATAGACACAGCAGCCAATGAGACTGTTCCTACACAGCAGCCAATGACGATGTTCCTACACAGCAGCCATTGAGGATGTTCCTACACAGCAGCCAATGAAAATGTTCCTACACAGCAGCCAGATTGTGACATCACAGGGATGCTCTGTGATGTCACAATCTGGCTGCTGTGTAGGAACATTTTCATTGGCTGCTGTGTAGGAACATCCTCAATGGCTGCTGTGTAGGAACATCTTCATGTGCAGGAACATCTTCATCGTCCAGGAAGGGTATAAAAGGGGGCCGCGCCGCCCTGAGAGTCACTAGATAGATAGGTAGAGATAGAGACATATAGATAGATAGATAGATAGATAGATAGATAGATAGATAGATAGATAGATAGATAGATAGATAGATAGATAGATAGATAGATAGATAGATAGATAGATAGATAGACACAGCAGCCAATGAGACTGTTCCTACACAGCAGCCAATGAAGATGTTCCTACACAGCAGCCATTGAGGATGTTCCTACACAGCAGCCAATGAAAATGTTCCTACACAGCAGCCAGATTGTGACATCACAGGGATGCTCTGTGATGTCACAATCTGGCTGCTGTGTAGGACCATTTTCATTGGCTGCTGTGTAGGAACATCCTCAATGGCTGCTGTGTAGGAACATCTTCATGTGTAGGAACATCTTCATCGTCCAGGAAGGGTATAAAAGGGGGCCGCGCCGCCCTGAGAGTCACTAGATAGATAGGTAGAGATAGAGACATATAGATAGATAGATAGATAGATAGATAGATAGATAGATAGATAGATAGATAGATAGATAGATAGATAGATAGATAGATAGATAGATAGACACAGCAGCCAATGAGACTGTTCCTACACAGCAGCCAATGAAGATGTTCCTACACAGCAGCCATTGAGGATGTTCCTACACAGCAGCCAATGAAAATGTTCCTACACAGCAGCCAGATTGTGACATCACAGGGATGCTCTGTGATGTCACAATCTGGCTGCTGTGTAGGACCATTTTCATTGGCTGCTGTGTAGGAACATCCTCAATGGCTGCTGTGTAGGAACATCTTCATGTGCAGGAACATCTTCATCATCCAGGAAGGGTATAAAAGGCGGCCGCGCCGCCCTGAGAGTCACTAGATAGATAGGTAGAGATAGAGACATTAGATAGATAGATAGATAGATAGATAGATAGATAGATAGATAGATAGATAGATAGATAGATAGATAGATAGATAGATAGATAGATAGATAGATAGATAGATAGACACAGCAGCCAATGAGACTGTTCCTACACAGCAGCCAATGAAGATGTTCCTACACAGCAGCCATTGAGGATGTTCCTACACAGCAGCCAATGAAAATGTTCCTACACAGCAGCCAGATTGTGACATCACAGGGATGCTCTGTGATGTCACAATCTGGCTGCTGTGTAGGACCATTTTCATTGGCTGCTGTGTAGGAACATCCTCAATGGCTGCTGTGTAGGAACATCTTCATGTGCAGGAACATCTTCATCGTCCAGGAAGGGTATAAAAGGGGGCCGCGCCGCCCTGAGAGTCACTAGATAGATAGAGATAGAGACATATAGATAGATAGATAGATAGATAGATAGATAGATAGATAGATAGATAGACAGATAGATAGATAGATAGATAGATAGATAGATAGATAGATAGATAGATAGATAGATAGATAGATAGATAGATAGATAGATAGATAGATAGATAGACACAGCAGCCAATGAGACTGTTCCTACACAGCAGCCAATGAAGATGTTCCTACACAGCAGCCATTGAGGATGTTCCTACACAGCAGCCAATGAAAATGTTCCTACACAGCAGCCAGATTGTGACATCACAGGGATGCTCTGTGATGTCACAATCTGGCTGCTGTGTAGGACCATTTTCATTGGCTGCTGTGTAGGAACATCCTCAATGGCTGCTGTGTAGGAACATCTTCATGTGCAGGAACATCTTCATCGTCCAGGAAGGGTATAAAAGGCGGCCGCGCCGCCCTGAGAGTCACTAGATAGATAGGTAGAGATAGAGACATATAGATAGATAGATAGATAGATAGATAGATAGATAGATAGATAGATAGATAGATAGATAGATAGATAGATAGATAGACACAGCAGCCAATGAGACTGTTCCTACACAGCAGCCAATGAAGATGTTCCTACACAGCAGCCATTGAGGATGTTCCTACACAGCAGCCAATGAAAATGTTCCTACACAGCAGCCAGATTGTGACATCACAGGGATGCTCTGTGATGTCACAATCTGGCTGCTGTGTAGGACCATTTTCATTGGCTGCTGTGTAGGAACATCCTCAATGGCTGCTGTGTAGGAACATCTTCATGTGCAGGAACATCTTCATCGTCCAGGAAGGGTATAAAAGGCGGCCGCGCCGCCCTGAGAGTCACTAGATAGATAGGTAGAGATAGAGACATATAGATAGATAGATAGATAGATAGATAGATAGATAGATAGATAGATAGATAGATAGATAGATAGATAGATAGATAGATAGATAGATAGATAGATAGATAGATAGATAGATAGACACAGCAGCCAATGAGACTGTTCCTACACAGCAGCCAATGAAGATGTTCCTACACAGCAGCCATTGAGGATGTTCCTACACAGCAGCCAATGAAAATGTTCCTACACAGCAGCCAGATTGTGACATCACAGGGATGCTCTGTGATGTCACAATCTGGCTGCTGTGTAGGACCATTTTCATTGGCTGCTGTGTAGGAACATCCTCAATGGCTGCTGTGTAGGAACATCTTCATGTGCAGGAACATCTTCATCGTCCAGGAAGGGTATAAAAGGGGGCCGCGCCGCCCTGAGAGTCACTAGATAGATAGATAGATAGAGATAGAGACATATAGATAGATAGATAGATAGATAGATAGATAGATAGATAGATAGATAGATAGATAGATAGACACAGCAGCCAATGAGACTGTTCCTACACAGCAGCCAATGACGATGTTCCTACACAGCAGCCATTGAGGATGTTCCTACACAGCAGCCAATGAAAATGTTCCTACACAGCAGCCAGATTGTGACATCACAGGGATGCTCTGTGATGTCACAATCTGGCTGCTGTGTAGGAACATTTTCATTGGCTGCTGTGTAGGAACATCCTCAATGGCTGCTGTGTAGGAACATCTTCATGTGCAGGAACATCTTCATCGTCCAGGAAGGGTATAAAAGGGGGCCGCGCCGCCCTGAGAGTCACTAGATAGATAGGTAGAGATAGAGACATATAGATAGATAGATAGATAGATAGATAGATAGATAGATAGATAGATAGATAGATAGATAGATAGATAGATAGATAGATAGATAGATAGATAGATAGATAGATAGATAGATAGATAGATAGACACAGCAGCCAATGAGACTGTTCCTACACAGCAGCCAATGAAGATGTTCCTACACAGCAGCCATTGAGGATGTTCCTACACAGCAGCCAGATTGTGACATCACAGGGATGCTCTGTGATGTCACAATCTGGCTGCTGTGTAGGACCATTTTCATTGGCTGCTGTGTAGGAACATCCTCAATGGCTGCTGTGTAGGAACATCTTCATGTGTAGGAACATCTTCATCGTCCAGGAAGGGTATAAAAGGGGGCCGCGCCGCCCTGAGAGTCACTAGATAGATAGGTAGAGATAGAGACATATAGATAGATAGATAGATAGATAGATAGATAGATAGACACAGCAGCCAATGAGACTGTTCCTACACAGCAGCCAATGAAGATGTTCCTACACATCAGCCATTGAGGATGTTCCTACACAGCAGCCAATGAAAATGTTCCTACACAGCAGCCAGATTGTGACATCACAGGGATGCTCTGTGATGTCACAATCTGGCTGCTGTGTAGGACCATTTTCATTGGCTGCTGTGTAGGAACATCCTCAATGGCTGCTGTGTAGGAACATCTTCATGTGCAGGAACATCTTCATCGTCCAGGAAGGGTATAAAAGGCGGCCGCGCCGCCCTGAGAGTCACTAGATAGATAGGTAGAGATAGAGACATATAGATAGATAGATAGATAGATAGATAGATAGATAGATAGATAGATAGATAGATAGATAGATAGACACAGCAGCCAATGAGACTGTTCCTACACAGCAGCCAATGAAGATGTTCCTACACAGCAGCCATTGAGGATGTTCCTACACAGCAGCCAATGAAAATGTTCCTACACAGCAGCCAGATTGTGACATCACAGGGATGCTCTGTGATGTCACAATCTGGCTGCTGTGTAGGACCATTTTCATTGGCTGCTGTGTAGGAACATCCTCAATGGCTGCTGTGTAGGAACATCTTCATGTGCAGGAACATCTTCATCGTCCAGGAAGGGTATAAAAGGGGGCCGCGCCGCCCTGAGAGTCACTAGATAGATAGAGATAGAGACATATAGATAGATAGATAGATAGATAGATAGATAGATAGATAGATAGACACAGCAGCCAATGAGACTGTTCCTACACAGCAGCCAATGACGATGTTCCTACACAGCAGCCATTGAGGATGTTCCTACACAGCAGCCAATGAAAATGTTCCTACACAGCAGCCAGATTGTGACATCACAGGGATGCTCTGTGATGTCACAATCTGGCTGCTGTGTAGGAACATTTTCATTGGCTGCTGTGTAGGAACATCCTCAATGGCTGCTGTGTAGGAACATCTTCATGTGCAGGAACATCTTCATCGTCCAGGAAGGGTATAAAAGGGGGCCGCGCCGCCCTGAGAGTCACTAGATAGATAGGTAGAGATAGAGACATATAGATAGATAGATAGATAGATAGATAGATAGATAGATAGATAGATAGATAGATAGATAGATAGATAGATAGATAGATAGATAGATAGATAGACACAGCAGCCAATGAGACTGTTCCTACACAGCAGCCAATGAAGATGTTCCTACACAGCAGCCATTGAGGATGTTCCTACACAGCAGCCAATGAAAATGTTCCTACACAGCAGCCAGATTGTGACATCACAGGGATGCTCTGTGATGTCACAATCTGGCTGCTGTGTAGGACCATTTTCATTGGCTGCTGTGTAGGAACATCCTCAATGGCTGCTGTGTAGGAACATCTTCATGTGCAGGAACATCTTCATCATCCAGGAAGGGTATAAAAGGCGGCCGCGCCGCCCTGAGAGTCACTAGATAGATAGGTAGAGATAGAGACATATAGATAGATAGATAGATAGATAGATAGATAGATAGATAGATAGATAGATAGATAGATAGATAGATAGATAGATAGATAGATAGACACAGCAGCCAATGAGACTGTTCCTACACAGCAGCCAATGAAGATGTTCCTACACAGCAGCCATTGAGGATGTTCCTACACAGCAGCCAATGAAAATGTTCCTACACAGCAGCCAGATTGTGACATCACAGGGATGCTCTGTGATGTCACAATCTGGCTGCTGTGTAGGACCATTTTCATTGGCTGCTGTGTAGGAACATCCTCAATGGCTGCTGTGTAGGAACATCTTCATGTGCAGGAACATCTTCATCGTCCAGGAAGGGTATAAAAGGGGGCCGCGCCGCCCTGAGAGTCACTAGATAGATAGAGATAGAGACATATAGATAGATAGATAGATAGATAGATAGATAGATAGATAGATAGATAGATAGACAGATAGATAGATAGATAGATAGATAGATAGATAGATAGATAGATAGATAGATAGATAGATAGACACAGCAGCCAATGAGACTGTTCCTACACAGCAGCCAATGAAGATGTTCCTACACAGCAGCCATTGAGGATGTTCCTACACAGCAGCCAATGAAAATGTTCCTACACAGCAGCCAGATTGTGACATCACAGGGATGCTCTGTGATGTCACAATCTGGCTGCTGTGTAGGACCATTTTCATTGGCTGCTGTGTAGGAACATCCTCAATGGCTGCTGTGTAGGAACATCTTCATGTGCAGGAACATCTTCATCGTCCAGGAAGGGTATAAAAGGTGGCCGCGCCGCCCTGAGAGTCACTAGATAGATAGGTAGAGATAGAGACATATAGATAGATGGATAGATAGATAGATAGATAGATAGATAGATAGATAGATAGATAGATAGATAGATAGATAGATAGACACAGCAGCCAATGAGACTGTTCCTACACAGCAGCCAATGAAGATGTTCCTACACAGCAGCCATTGAGGATGTTCCTACACAGCAGCCAATGAAAATGTTCCTACACAGCAGCCAGATTGTGACATCACAGGGATGCTCTGTGATGTCACAATCTGGCTGCTGTGTAGGACCATTTTCATTGGCTGCTGTGTAGGAACATCCTCAATGGCTGCTGTGTAGGAACATCTTCATGTGCAGGAACATCTTCATCGTCCAGGAAGGGTATAAAAGGCGGCCGCGCCGCCCTGAGAGTCACTAGATAGATAGGTAGAGATAGAGACATATAGATAGATAGATAGATAGATAGATAGATAGATAGATAGATAGATAGATAGATAGATAGATAGATAGATAGATAGATAGATAGATAGATAGATAGATAGATAGATAGATAGATAGACACAGCAGCCAATGAGACTGTTCCTACACAGCAGCCAATGAAGATGTTCCTACACAGCAGCCATTGAGGATGTTCCTACACAGCAGCCAATGAAAATGTTCCTACACAGCAGCCAGATTGTGACATCACAGGCATGCTCTGTGATGTCACAATCTGGCTGCTGTGTAGGACCATTTTCATTGGCTGCTGTGTAGGAACATCCTCAATGGCTGCTGTGTAGGAACATCTTCATGTGTAGGAACATCTTCATCGTCCAGGAAGGGTATAAAAGGGGGCCGCGCCGCCCTGAGAGTCACTAGATAGATAGGTAGAGATAGAGACATATAGATAGATAGATAGATAGATAGATAGATAGATAGATAGATAGATAGATAGATAGATAGATAGATAGATAGATAGATAGATAGACACAGCAGCCAATGAGACTGTTCCTACACAGCAGCCAATGAAGATGTTCCTACACAGCAGCCATTGAGGATGTTCCTACACAGCAGCCAATGAAAATGTTCCTACACAGCAGCCAGATTGTGACATCACAGGGATGCTCTGTGATGTCACAATCTGGCTGCTGTGTAGGACCATTTTCATTGGCTGCTGTGTAGGAACATCCTCAATGGCTGCTGTGTAGGAACATCTTCATGTGCAGGAACATCTTCATCGTCCAGGAAGGGTATAAAAGGCGGCCGCGCCGCCCTGAGAGTCACTAGATAGATAGGTAGAGATAGAGACATATAGATAGATAGATAGATAGATAGATAGATAGATAGATAGATAGATAGATAGATAGATAGATAGATAGATAGATAGATAGATAGATAGATAGACACAGCAGCCAATGAGACTGTTCCTACACAGCAGCCAATGAAGATGTTCCTACACAGCAGCCATTGAGGATGTTCCTACACAGCAGCCAATGAAAATGTTCCTACACAGCAGCCAGATTGTGACATCACAGGGATGCTCTGTGATGTCACAATCTGGCTGCTGTGTAGGACCATTTTCATTGGCTGCTGTGTAGGAACATCCTCAATGGCTGCTGTGTAGGAACATCTTCATGTGCAGGAACATCTTCATCGTCCAGGAAGGGTATAAAAGGGGGCCGCGCCGCCCTGAGAGTCACTAGATAGATAGAGATAGAGACATATAGATAGATAGATAGATAGATAGATAGATAGATAGATAGACAGATAGATAGATAGATAGATAGATAGATAGATAGATAGATAGATAGATAGATAGATAGATAGATAGATAGATAGATAGATAGATAGATAGACACAGCAGCCAATGAGACTGTTCCTACACAGCAGCCAATGAAGATGTTCCTACACAGCAGCCATTGAGGATGTTCCTACACAGCAGCCAATGAAAATGTTCCTACACAGCAGCCAGATTGTGACATCACAGGGATGCTCTGTGATGTCACAATCTGGCTGCTGTGTAGGACCATTTTCATTGGCTGCTGTGTAGGAACATCCTTAATGGCTGCTGTGTAGGACCTTCTTCATGTGCAGGAACATCTTCATCGTCCAGGAAGGGTATAAAAGGCGGCCGCGCCGCCCTGAGAGTCACTAGATAGATAGGTAGAGATAGAGACATATAGATAGATAGATAGATAGATAGATAGATAGATAGATAGATAGATAGATAGATAGATAGATAGATAGATAGATAGATAGATAGATAGATAGATAGACACAGCAGCCAATGAGACTGTTCCTACACAGCAGCCAATGAAGATGTTCCTACACAGCAGCCATTGAGGATGTTCCTACACAGCAGCCAATGAAAATGTTCCTACACAGCAGCCAGATTGTGACATCACAGGGATGCTCTGTGATGTCACAATCTGGCTGCTGTGTAGGACCATTTTCATTGGCTGCTGTGTAGGAACATCCTCAATGGCTGCTGTGTAGGAACATCTTCATGTGCAGGAACATCTTCATCGTCCAGGAAGGGTATAAAAGGGGGCCGCGCCGCCCTGAGAGTCACTAGATAGATAGATAGATAGAGATAGAGACATATAGATAGATAGATAGATAGATAGATAGATAGATAGATAGATAGATAGATAGATAGATAGATAGATAGATAGATAGATAGATAGATAGATAGATAGATAGACACAGCAGCCAATGAGACTGTTCCTACACAGCAGCCAATGAAGATGTTCCTACACAGCAGCCATTGAGGATGTTCCTACACAGCAGCCAATGAAAATGTTCCTACACAGCAGCCAGATTGTGACATCACAGGGATGCTCTGTGATGTCACAATCTGGCTGCTGTGTAGGACCATTTTCATTGGCTGCTGTGTAGGAACATCCTCAATGGCTGCTGTGTAGGAACATCTTCATGTGTAGGAACATCTTCATCGTCCAGGAAGGGTATAAAAGGGGGCCGCGCCGCCCTGAGAGTCACTAGATAGATAGGTAGAGATAGATAGATAGATAGATAGATAGATAGATAGATAGATAGATAGATAGATAGATAGATAGATAGATAGATAGATAGATAGACACAGCAGCCAATGAGACTGTTCCTACACAGCAGCCAATGAAGATGTTCCTACACAGCAGCCATTGAGGATGGTCCTACACAGCAGCCAATGAAAATGTTCCTACACAGCAGCCAGATTGTGACATCACAGGGATGCTCTGTGATGTCCCAATCTGGCTGCTGTTTAGGACCATTTTCATTGGCTGCTGTGTAGGAACATCCTCAATGGCTGCTGTGTAGGAACATCTTCATGTGCAGGAACATCTTCATCGTCCAGGAAGGGTATAAAAGGCGGCCGCGCCGCCCTGAGAGT
Source organism: Borostomias antarcticus (assembly GCF_949987555.1). Classification (NCBI taxonomy): domain Eukaryota; kingdom Metazoa; phylum Chordata; class Actinopteri; order Stomiiformes; family Stomiidae; genus Borostomias; species Borostomias antarcticus. Next base: position 81,175 of record NW_028176267.1, read on the forward strand.
CACTAGATAGATAGGTAGAGATAGAGACATATAGATAGATAGATAGATAGATAGATAGATAGATAGATAGATAGATAGACACAGCAGCCAATGAGACTGTTCCTACACAGCAGCCAATGAAGATGTTCCTACACAGCAGCCATTGAGGATGTTCCTACACAGCAGCCAATGAAAATGTTCCTACACAGCAGCCAGATTGTGACATCACAGGGATGCTCTGTGATGTCACAATCTGGCTGCTGTGTAGGACCATTTTCATTGGCTGCTGTGTAGGAACATCCTCAATGGCTGCTGTGTAGGAACATCTTCATGTGCAGGAACATCTTCATCGTCCAGGAAGGGTATAAAAGGGGGCCGCGCCGCCCTGAGAGTCACTAGATAGATAGATAGATAGAGATAGAGACATATAGATAGATAGATAGATAGATAGATAGATAGATAGATAGATAGATAGATAGATAGATAGATAGATAGATAGATAGATAGATAGATAGATAGATAGATAGATAGATAGACACAGCAGCCAATGAGACTGTTCCTACACAGCAGCCAATGAAGATGTTCCTACACAGCAGCCATTGAGGATGTTCCTACACAGCAGCCAATGAAAATGTTCCTACACAGCAGCCAGATTGTGACATCACAGGGATGCTCTGTGATGTCACAATCTGGCTGCTGTGTAGGACCATTTTCATTGGCTGCTGTGTAGGAACATCCTCAATGGCTGCTGTGTAGGAACATCTTCATGTGCAGGAACATCTTCATCGTCCAGGAAGGGTATAAAAGGCGGCCGCGCCGCCCTGAGAGTCACTAGATAGATAGGTAGAGATAGAGACATATAGATAGATAGATAGATAGATAGATAGATAGATAGATAGATAGATAGATAGATAGATAGATAGATAGATAGATAGATAGACACAGCAGCCAATGAGACTGTTCCTACACAGCAGCCAATGAAGATGTTCCTACACAGCAGCCATTGAGGATGTTCCTACACAGCAGCCAATGAAAATGTTCCTACACAGCAGCCAGATTGTGACATCACAGGGATGCTCTGTGATGTCACAATCTGGCTGCTGTGTAGGACCATTTTCATTGGCTGCTGTGTAGGAACATCCTCAATGGCTGCTGTGTAGGAACATCTTCATGTGCAGGAACATCTTCATCGTCCAGGAAGGGTATAAAAGGGGGCCGCGCCGCCCTGAGAGTCACTAGATAGATAGATAGATAGAGATAGAGACATATAGATAGATAGATAGATAGATAGATAGATAGATAGATAGATAGATAGATAGATAGATAGACACAGCAGCCAATGAGACTGTTCCTACACAGCAGCCAATGAAGATGTTCCTACACAGCAGCCATTGAGGATGTTCCTACACAGCAGCCAATGAAAATGTTCCTACACAGCAGCCAGATTGTGACATCACAGGGATGCTCTGTGATGTCACAATCTGGCTGCTGTGTAGGACCATTTTCATTGGCTGCTGTGTAGGAACATCCTCAATGGCTGCTGTGTAGGAACATCTTCATGTGCAGGAACATCTTCATCGTCCAGGAAGGGTATAAAAGGGGGCCGCGCCGCCCTGAGAGTCACTAGATAGATAGGTAGAGATAGAGACATATAGATAGATAGATAGATAGATAGATAGATAGATAGATAGATAGATAGATAGATAGATAGATAGATAGATAGATAGATAGATAGATAGATAGATAGATAGATAGATAGATAGATAGACACAGCAGCCAATGAGACTGTTCCTACACAGCAGCCAATGAAGATGTTCCTACACAGCAGCCATTGAGGATGTTCCTACACAGCAGCCAATGAAAATGTTCCTACACAGCAGCCAGATTGTGACATCACAGGGATGCTCTGTGATGTCACAATCTGGCTGCTGTGTAGGACCATTTTCATTGGCTGCTGTGTAGGAACATCCTCAATGGCTGCTGTGTAGGAACATCTTCATGTGTAGGAACATCTTCATCGTCCAGGAAGGGTATAAAAGGGGGCCGCGCCGCCCTGAGAGTCACTAGATAGATAGGTAGAGATAGAGACATATAGATAGATAGATAGATAGATAGATAGATAGATAGATAGATAGATAGATAGATAGATAGATAGATAGATAGATAGATAGATAGATAGATAGATAGACACAGCAGCCAATGAGACTGTTCCTACACAGCAGCCAATGAAGATGTTCCTACACAGCAGCCATTGAGGATGTTCCTACACAGCAGCCAATGAAAATGTTCCTACACAGCAGCCAGATTGTGACATCACAGGGATGCTCTGTGATGTCACAATCTGGCTGCTGTGTAGGACCATTTTCATTGGCTGCTGTGTAGGAACATCCTCAATGGCTGCTGTGTAGGAACATCTTCATGTGCAGGAACATCTTCATCGTCCAGGAAGGGTATAAAAGGGGGCCGCGCCGCCCTGAGAGTCACTAGATAGATAGATAGATAGATAGAGATAGAGACATATAGATAGATAGATAGATAGATAGATAGATAGATAGATAGATAGATAGATAGATAGATAGATAGATAGATAGATAGATAGATAGATAGATAGATAGATAGATAGATAGACAAAGCAGCCAATGAGACTGTTCCTACACAGCAGCCAATGAAGATGTTCCTACACAGCAGCCATTGAGGATGTTCCTACACAGCAGCCAATGAAAATGTTCCTACACAGCAGCCAGATTGTGACATCACAGGGATGCTCTGTGATGTCACAATCTGGCTGCTGTGTAGGACCATTTTCATTGGCTGCTGTGTAGGAACATCCTCAATGGCTGCTGTGTAGGAACATCTTCATGTGTAGGAACATCTTCATCGTCCAGGAAGGGTATAAAAGGGGGCCGCGCCGCCCTGAGAGTCACTAGATAGATAGGTAGAGATAGAGACATATAGATAGATAGATAGATAGATAGATAGATAGATAGATAGATAGATAGATAGATAGATAGATAGATAGATAGACACAGCAGCCAATGAGACTGTTCCTACACAGCAGCCAATGAAGATGTTCCTACACAGCAGCCATTGAGGATGTTCCTACACAGCAGCCAATGAAAATGTTCCTACACAGCAGCCAGATTGTGACATCACAGGGATGCTCTGTGATGTCACAATCTGGCTGCTGTGTAGGACCATTTTCATTGGCTGCTGTGTAGGAACATCCTCAATGGCTGCTGTGTAGGAACATCTTCATGTGCAGGAACATCTTCATCGTCCAGGAAGGGTATAAAAGGGGGCCGCGCCGCCCTGAGAGTCACTAGATAGATAGATAGAGATAGAGACATATAGATAGATAGATAGATAGATAGATAGATAGATAGATAGATAGATAGATAGATAGATAGATAGATAGATAGATAGATAGATAGATAGATAGATAGATAGACACAGCAGCCAATGAGACTGTTCCTACACAGCAGCCAATGAAGATGTTCCTACACAGCAGCCATTGAGGATGTTCCTACACAGCAGCCAATGAAAATGTTCCTACACAGCAGCCAGATTGTGACATCACAGGGATGCTCTGTGATGTCACAATCTGGCTGCTGTGTAGGACCATTTTCATTGGCTGCTGTGTAGGAACATCCTCAATGGCTGCTGTGTAGGAACATCTTCATGTGTAGGAACATCTTCATCGTCCAGGAAGGGTATAAAAGGGGGCCGCGCCGCCCTGAGAGTCACTAGATAGATAGGTAGAGATAGAGACATATAGATAGATAGATAGATAGATAGATAGATAGATAGATAGATAGATAGATAGATAGATAGATAGATAGATAGATAGATAGATAGATAGATAGATAGATAGATAGATAGATAGATAGATAGATAGATAGACACAGCAGCCAATGAGACTGTTCCTACACAGCAGCCAATGAAGATGTTCCTACACAGCAGCCATTGAGGATGTTCCTACACAGCAGCCAATGAAAATGTTCCTACACAGCAGCCAGATTGTGACATCACAGGGATGCTCTGTGATGTCACAATCTGGCTGCTGTGTAGGACCATTTTCATTGGCTGCTGTGTAGGAACATCCTCAATGGCTGCTGTGTAGGAACATCTTCATGTGCAGGAACATCTTCATCGTCCAGGAAGGGTATAAAAGGCGGCCGCGCCGCCCTGAGAGTCACTAGATAGATAGGTAGAGATAGAGACATATAGATAGATAGATAGATAGATAGATAGATAGATAGATAGATAGATAGATAGATAGATAGATAGATAGATAGATAGATAGATAGATAGATAGATAGACACAGCAGCCAATGAGACTGTTCCTACACAGCAGCCAATGAAGATGTTCCTACACAGCAGCCATTGAGGATGTTCCTACACAGCAGCCAATGAAAATGTTCCTACACAGCAGCCAGATTGTGACATCACAGGGATGCTCTGTGATGTCACAATCTGGCTGCTGTGTAGGACCATTTTCATTGGCTGCTGTGTAGGAACATCCTCAATGGCTGCTGTGTAGGAACATCTTCATGTGCAGGAACATCTTCATCGTCCAGGAAGGGTATAAAAGGGGGCCGCGCCGCCCTGAGAGTCACTAGATAGATAGATAGATAGAGATAGAGACATATAGATAGATAGATAGATAGATAGATAGATAGATAGATAGATAGATAGATAGATAGATAGATAGATAGATAGATAGATAGATAGACACAGCAGCCAATGAGACTGTTCCAACACAGCAGCCAATGACAATGTTCCTACACAGCAGCCATTGAGGATGTTCCTACACAGCAGCCAATGAAAATGTTCCTACACAGCAGCCAGATTGTGACATCACAGGGATGCTCTGTGATGTCACAATCTGGCTGCTGTGTAGGAACATTTTCATTGGCTGCTGTGTAGGAACATCCTCAATGGCTGCTGTGTAGGAACATCTTCATGTGCAGGAACATCTTCATCGTCCAGGAAGGGTATAAAAGGGGGCCGCGCCGCCCTGAGAGTCACTAGATAGATAGGTAGAGATAGAGACATATAGATAGATAGATAGATAGATAGATAGATAGATAGATAGATAGATATATAGATATATAGATAGATAGATAGATAGATAGATAGACACAGCAGCCAATGAGACTGTTCCTACACAGCAGCCAATGAAGATGTTCCTACACAGCAGCCATTGAGGATGTTCCTACACAGCAGCCAATGAAAATGTTCCTACACAGCAGCCAGATTGTGACATCACAGGGATGCTCTGTGATGTCACAATCTGGCTGCTGTGTAGGACCATTTTCATTGGCTGCTGTGTAGGAACATCCTCAATGGCTGCTGTGTAGGAACATCTTCATGTGTAGGAACATCTTCATCGTCCAGGAAGGGTATAAAAGGGGGCCGCGCCGCCCTGAGAGTCACTAGATAGATAGGTAGAGATAGAGACATATAGATAGATAGATAGATAGATAGATAGATAGATAGATAGATAGATAGATAGATAGATAGATAGATAGATAGATAGATAGATAGATAGATAGATAGATAGATAGATAGACACAGCAGCCAATGAGACTGTTCCTACACAGCAGCCAATGAAGATGTTCCTACACAGCAGCCATTGAGGATGTTCCTACACAGCAGCCAATGAAAATGTTCCTACACAGCAGCCAGATTGTGACATCACAGGGATGCTCTGTGATGTCACAATCTGGCTGCTGTGTAGGACCATTTTCATTGGCTGCTGTGTAGGAACATCCTCAATGGCTGCTGTGTAGGAACATCTTCATGTGCAGGAACATCTTCATCGTCCAGGAAGGGTATAAAAGGCGGCCGCGCCGCCCTGAGAGTCACTAGATAGATAGGTAGAGATAGAGACATATAGATAGATAGATAGATAGATAGATAGATAGATAGATAGATAGATAGATAGACACAGCAGCCAATGAGACTGTTCCTACACAGCAGCCAATGAAGATGTTCCTACACAGCAGCCATTGAGGATGTTCCTACACAGCAGCCAATGAAAATGTTCCTACACAGCAGCCAGATTGTGACATCACAGGGATGCTCTGTGATGTCACAATCTGGCTGCTGTGTAGGACCATTTTAATTGGCTGCTGTGTAGGAACATCCTCAATGGCTGCTGTGTAGGAACATCTTCATGTGCAGGAACATCTTCATCGTCCAGGAAGGGTATAAAAGGGGGCCGCGCCGCCCTGAGAGTCACTAGATAGATAGATAGATAGATAGAGATAGAGACATATAGATAGATAGATAGATAGATAGATAGATAGATAGATAGATAGATAGATAGATAGATAGATAGATAGATAGATAGATAGATAGATAGATAGACACAGCAGCCAATGAGACTGTTCCTACACAGCAGCCAATGAAGATGTTCCTACACAGCAGCCATTGAGGATGTTCCTACACAGCAGCCAATGAAAATGTTCCTACACAGCAGCCAGATTGTGACATCACAGGGATGCTCTGTGATGTCACAATCTGGCTGCTGTGTAGGACCATTTTCATTGGCTGCTGTGTAGGAACATCCTCAATGGCTGCTGTGTAGGAACATCTTCATGTGTAGGAACATCTTCATCGTCCAGGAAGGGTATAAAAGGGGGCCGCGCCGCCCTGAGAGTCACTAGATAGATAGGTAGAGATAGAGACATATAGATAGATAGATAGATAGATAGATAGATAGATAGATAGATAGATAGATAGATAGATAGATAGATAGATAGATAGATATATAGATAGATAGATAGACACAGCAGCCAATGAGACTGTTCCTACACAGCAGCCAATGAAGATGTTCCTACACAGCAGCCATTGAGGATGTTCCTACACAGCAGCCAATGAAAATGTTCCTACACAGCAGCCAGATTGTGACATCACAGGGATGCTCTGTGATGTCACAATCTGGCTGCTGTGTAGGACCATTTTCATTGGCTGCTGTGTAGGAACATCCTCAATGGCTGCTGTGTAGGAACATCTTCATGTGCAGGAACATCTTCATCGTCCAGGAAGGGTATAAAAGGCGGCCGCGCCGCCCTGAGAGTCACTAGATAGATAGGTAGAGATAGAGACATATAGATAGATAGATAGATAGATAGATAGATAGATAGATAGATAGATAGATAGATAGATAGATAGATAGATAGATAGATAGATAGATAGACACAGCAGCCAATGAGACTGTTCCTACACAGCAGCCAATGAAGATGTTCCTACACAGCAGCCATTGAGGATGTTCCTACACAGCAGCCAATGAAAATGTTCCTACACAGCAGCCAGATTGTGACATCACAGGGATGCTCTGTGATGTCACAATCTGGCTGCTGTGTAGGACCATTTTCATTGGCTGCTGTGTAGGAACATCCTCAATGGCTGCTGTGTAGGAACATCTTCATGTGCAGGAACATCTTCATCGTCCAGGAAGGGTATAAAAGGGGGCCGCGCCGCCCTGAGAGTCACTAGATAGATAGATAGATAGAGATAGAGACATATAGATAGATAGATAGATAGATAGATAGATAGATAGATAGATAGATAGATAGATAGATAGATAGATAGATAGATAGATAGATAGATAGATAGATAGATAGATAGATAGATAGATAGATAGATAGATAGATAGACACAGCAGCCAATGAGACTGTTCCTACACAGCAGCCAATGAAGATGTTCCTACACAGCAGCCATTGAGGATGTTCCTACACAGCAGCCAATGAAAATGTTCCTACACAGCAGCCAGATTGTGACATCACAGGGATGCTCTGTGATGTCACAATCTGGCTGCTGTGTAGGACCATTTTCATTGGCTGCTGTGTAGGAACATCCTCAATGGCTGCTGTGTAGGAACATCTTCATGTGTAGGAACATCTTCATCGTCCAGGAAGGGTATAAAAGGGGGCCGCGCCGCCCTGAGAGTCACTAGATAGATAGGTAGAGATAGAGACATATAGATAGATAGATAGATAGATAGATAGATAGATAGATAGATAGATAGATAGATAGATAGATAGATAGATAGACACAGCAGCCAATGAGACTGTTCCTACACAGCAGCCAATGAAGATGTTCCTACACAGCAGCCATTGAGGATGTTCCTACACAGCAGCCAATGAAAATGTTCCTACACAGCAGCCAGATTGTGACATCACAGGGATGCTCTGTGATGTCACAATCTGGCTGCTGTGTAGGACCATTTTCATTGGCTGCTGTGTAGGAACATCCTCAATGGCTGCTGTGTAGGAACATCTTCATGTGCAGGAACATCTTCATCGTCCAGGAAGGGTATAAAAGGCGGCCGCGCCGCCCTGAGAGTCACTAGATAGATAGGTAGAGATAGAGACATATAGATAGATAGATAGATAGATAGATAGATAGATAGATAGATAGATAGATAGATAGATAGATAGATAGATAGATAGATAGATAGACACAGCAGCCAATGAGACTGTTCCTACACAGCAGCCAATGAAGATGTTCCTACACAGCAGCCATTGAGGATGTTCCTACACAGCAGCCAATGAAAATGTTCCTACACAGCAGCCAGATTGTGACATCACAGGGATGCTCTGTGATGTCACAATCTGGCTGCTGTGTAGGACCATTTTCATTGGCTGCTGTGTAGGAACATCCTCAATGGCTGCTGTGTAGGAACATCTTCATGTGCAGGAACATCTTCATCGTCCAGGAAGGGTATAAAAGGGGGCCGCGCCGCCCTGAGAGTCACTAGATAGATAGATAGATAGAGATAGAGACATATAGATAGATAGATAGATAGATAGATAGATAGATAGATAGATAGATAGATAG
>NW_028176267.1:95000-105000 GCF_949987555.1 Borostomias antarcticus
GTAGAGATAGAGACATATAGATAGATAGATAGATAGATAGATAGATAGATAGATAGACACAGCAGCCAATGAGACTGTTCCTACACAGCAGCCAATGAAGATGTTCCTACACAGCAGCCATTGAGGATGTTCCTACACAGCAGCCAATGAAAATGTTCCTACACAGCAGCCAGATTGTGACATCACAGGGATGCTCTGTGATGTCACAATCTGGCTGCTGTGTAGGACCATTTTCATTGGCTGCTGTGTAGGAACATCCTCAATGGCTGCTGTGTAGGAACATCTTCATGTGCAGGAACATCTTCATCGTCCAGGAAGGGTATAAAAGGGGGCCGCGCCGCCCTGAGAGTCACTAGATAGATAGATAGATAGAGATAGAGACATATAGATAGATAGATAGATAGATAGATAGATAGATAGATAGATAGATAGATAGATAGATAGATAGATAGATAGATAGATAGATAGATAGATAGATAGATAGATAGATAGATAGATAGATAGATAGATAGACACAGCAGCCAATGAGACTGTTCCTACACAGCAGCCAATGAAGATGTTCCTACACAGCAGCCATTGAGGATGTTCCTACACAGCAGCCAATGAAAATGTTCCTACACAGCAGCCAGATTGTGACATCACAGGGATGCTCTGTGATGTCACAATCTGGCTGCTGTGTAGGACCATTTTCATTGGCTGCTGTGTAGGAACATCCTCAATGGCTGCTGTGTAGGAACATCTTCATGTGCAGGAACATCTTCATCGTCCAGGAAGGGTATAAAAGGCGGCCGCGCCGCCCTGAGAGTCACTAGATAGATAGGTAGAGATAGAGACATATAGATAGATAGATAGATAGATAGATAGATAGATAGATAGATAGACACAGCAGCCAATGAGACTGTTCCTACACAGCAGCCAATGAAGATGTTCCTACACAGCAGCCATTGAGGATGTTCCTACACAGCAGCCAATGAAAATGTTCCTACACAGCAGCCAGATTGTGACATCACAGGGATGCTCTGTGATGTCACAATCTGGCTGCTGTGTAGGACCATTTTCATTGGCTGCTGTGTAGGAACATCCTCAATGGCTGCTGTGTAGGAACATCTTCATGTGCAGGAACATCTTCATCGTCCAGGAAGGGTATAAAAGGGGGCCGCGCCGCCCTGAGAGTCACTAGATAGATAGATAGATAGAGATAGAGACATATAGATAGATAGATAGATAGATAGATAGATAGATAGATAGATAGATAGATAGATAGATAGATAGATAGATAGATAGATAGATAGATAGATAGATAGATAGATAGATAGACACAGCAGCCAATGAGACTGTTCCTACACAGCAGCCAATGAAGATGTTCCTACACAGCAGCCATTGAGGATGTTCCTACACAGCAGCCAATGAAAATGTTCCTACACAGCAGCCAGATTGTGACATCACAGGGATGCTCTGTGATGTCACAATCTGGCTGCTGTGTAGGACCATTTTCATTGGCTGCTGTGTAGGAACATCCTCAATGGCTGCTGTGTAGGAAAATCTTCATGTGTAGGAACATCTTCATCGTCCAGGAAGGGTATAAAAGGGGGCCGCGCCGCCCTGAGAGTCACTAGATAGATAGGTAGAGATAGAGACATATAGATAGATAGATAGATAGATAGATAGATAGATAGATAGATAGATAGATAGACACAGCAGCCAATGAGACTGTTCCTACACAGCAGCCAATGAAGATGTTCCTACACAGCAGCCATTGAGGATGTTCCTACACAGCAGCCAATGAAAATGGTCCTACACAGCAGCCAGATTGTGACATCACAGGGATGCTCTGTGATGTCACAATCTGGCTGCTGTGTAGGACCATTTTCATTGGCTGCTGTGTAGGAACATCCTCAATGGCTGCTGTGTAGGAACATCTTCATGTGCAGGAACATCTTCATCGTCCAGGAAGGGTATAAAAGGGGGCCGCGCCGCCCTGAGAGTCACTAGATAGATAGATAGATAGATAGAGATAGAGACATATAGATAGATAGATAGATAGATAGATAGATAGATAGATAGATAGATAGATAGATAGATAGATAGATAGATAGATAGATAGATAGATAGACAAAGCAGCCAATGAGACTGTTCCTACACAGCAGCCAATGAAGATGTTCCTACACAGCAGCCATTGAGGATGTTCCTACACAGCAGCCAATGAAAATGTTCCTACACAGCAGCCAGATTGTGACATCACAGGGATGCTCTGTGATGTCACAATCTGGCTGCTGTGTAGGACCATTTTCATTGGCTGCTGTGTAGGAACATCCTCAATGGCTGCTGTGTAGGAACATCTTCATGTGTAGGAACATCTTCATCGTCCAGGAAGGGTATAAAAGGGGGCCGCGCCGCCCTGAGAGTCACTAGATAGATAGGTAGAGATAGAGACATATAGATAGATAGATAGATAGATAGATAGATAGATAGATAGATAGATAGATAGATAGATAGATAGATAGATAGATAGATAGATAGATAGATAGATAGATAGATAGATAGACACAGCAGCCAATGAGACTGTTCCTACACAGCAGCCAATGAAGATGTTCCTACACAGCAGCCATTGAGGATGTTCCTACACAGCAGCCAATGAAAATGTTCCTACACAGCAGCCAGATTGTGACATCACAGGGATGCTCTGTGATGTCACAATCTGGCTGCTGTGTAGGACCATTTTCATTGGCTGCTGTGTAGGAACATCCTCAATGGCTGCTGTGTAGGAACATCTTCATGTGTAGGAACATCTTCATCGTCCAGGAAGGGTATAAAAGGGGGCCGCGCCGCCCTGAGAGTCACTAGATAGATAGGTAGAGATAGAGACATATAGATAGATAGATAGATAGATAGATAGATAGATAGATAGATAGATAGATAGATAGATAGATAGATAGATAGATAGATAGATAGATAGATAGATAGATAGACACAGCAGCCAATGAGACTGTTCCTACACAGCAGCCAATGAAGATGTTCCTACACAGCAGCCATTGAGGATGTTCCTACACAGCAGCCAATGAAAATGTTCCTACACAGCAGCCAGATTGTGACATCACAGGGATGCTCTGTGATGTCACAATCTGGCTGCTGTGTAGGACCATTTTCATTGGCTGCTGTGTAGGAACATCCTCAATGGCTGCTGTGTAGGAACATCTTCATGTGCAGGAACATCTTCATCGTCCAGGAAGGGTATAAAAGGCGGCCGCGCCGCCCTGAGAGTCACTAGATAGATAGGTAGAGATAGAGACATATAGATAGATAGATAGATAGATAGATAGATAGATAGATAGATAGATAGATAGATAGATAGATAGATAGATAGATAGATAGACACAGCAGCCAATGAGACTGTTCCTACACAGCAGCCAATGAAGATGTTCCTACACAGCAGCCATTGAGGATGTTCCTACACAGCAGCCAATGAAAATGTTCCTACACAGCAGCCAGATTGTGACATCACAGGGATGCTCTGTGATGTCACAATCTGGCTGCTGTGTAGGACCATTTTCATTGGCTGCTGTGTAGGAACATCCTCAATGGCTGCTGTGTAGGAACATCTTCATGTGCAGGAACATCTTCATCGTCCAGGAAGGGTATAAAAGGGGGCCGCGCCGCCCTGAGAGTCACTAGATAGATAGATAGATAGAGATAGAGACATATAGATAGATAGATAGATAGATAGATAGATAGATAGATAGATAGATAGATAGATAGATAGATAGATAGATAGATAGATAGACACAGCAGCCAATGAGACTGTTCCAACACAGCAGCCAATGACGATGTTCCTACACAGCAGCCATTGAGGATGTTCCTACACAGCAGCCAATGAAAATGTTCCTACACAGCAGCCAGATTGTGACATCACAGGGATGCTCTGTGATGTCACAATCTGGCTGCTGTGTAGGAACATTTTCATTGGCTGCTGTGTAGGAACATCCTCAATGGCTGCTGTGTAGGAACATCTTCATGTGCAGGAACATCTTCATCGTCCAGGAAGGGTATAAAAGGCGGCCGCGCCGCCCTGAGAGTCACTAGATAGATAGGTAGAGATAGAGACATATAGATAGATAGATAGATAGATAGATAGATAGATAGATAGATAGATAGATAGATAGATAGATAGATAGATAGATAGATAGATAGATAGACACAGCAGCCAATGAGACTGTTCCTACACAGCAGCCAATGAAGATGTTCCTACACAGCAGCCATTGAGGATGTTCCTACACAGCAGCCAATGAAAATGTTCCTACACAGCAGCCAGATTGTGACATCACAGGGATGCTCTGTGATGTCACAATCTGGCTGCTGTGTAGGACCATTTTCATTGGCTGCTGTGTAGGAACATCCTCAATGGCTGCTGTGTAGGAACATCTTCATGTGTAGGAACATCTTCATCGTCCAGGAAGGGTATAAAAGGGGGCCGCGCCGCCCTGAGAGTCACTAGATAGATAGGTAGAGATAGAGACATATAGATAGATAGATAGATAGATAGATAGATAGATAGATAGATAGATAGATAGATAGATAGATAGATAGATAGATAGATAGATAGATAGATAGATAGATAGATAGATAGATAGACACAGCAGCCAATGAGACTGTTCCTACACAGCAGCCAATGAAGATGTTCCTACACAGCAGCCATTGAGGATGTTCCTACACAGCAGCCAATGAAAATGTTCCTACACAGCAGCCAGATTGTGACATCACAGGGATGCTCTGTGATGTCACAATCTGGCTGCTGTGTAGGACCATTTTCATTGGCTGCTGTGTAGGAACATCCTCAATGGCTGCTGTGTAGGAACATCTTCATGTGCAGGAACATCTTCATCGTCCAGGAAGGGTATAAAAGGCGGCCGCGCCGCCCTGAGAGTCACTAGATAGATAGGTAGAGATAGAGACATATAGATAGATAGATAGATAGATAGATAGATAGATAGATAGATAGATAGATAGACACAGCAGCCAATGAGACTGTTCCTACACAGCAGCCAATGAAGATGTTCCTACACAGCAGCCATTGAGGATGTTCCTACACAGCAGCCAATGAAAATGTTCCTACACAGCAGCCAGATTGTGACATCACAGGGATGCTCTGTGATGTCACAATCTGGCTGCTGTGTAGGACCATTTTAATTGGCTGCTGTGTAGGAACATCCTCAATGGCTGCTGTGTAGGAACATCTTCATGTGCAGGAACATCTTCATCGTCCAGGAAGGGTATAAAAGGGGGCCGCGCCGCCCTGAGAGTCACTAGATAGATAGATAGATAGATAGAGATAGAGACATATAGATAGATAGATAGATAGATAGATAGATAGATAGATAGATAGATAGATAGATAGATAGATAGATAGATAGATAGATAGATAGATAGATAGACACAGCAGCCAATGAGACTGTTCCTACACAGCAGCCAATGAAGATGTTCCTACACAGCAGCCATTGAGGATGTTCCTACACAGCAGCCAATGAAAATGTTCCTACACAGCAGCCAGATTGTGACATCACAGGGATGCTCTGTGATGTCACAATCTGGCTGCTGTGTAGGACCATTTTCATTGGCTGCTGTGTAGGAACATCCTCAATGGCTGCTGTGTAGGAACATCTTCATGTGTAGGAACATCTTCATCGTCCAGGAAGGGTATAAAAGGGGGCCGCGCCGCCCTGAGAGTCACTAGATAGATAGGTAGAGATAGAGACATATAGATAGATAGATAGATAGATAGATAGATAGATAGATAGATAGATAGATAGATAGATAGATAGATAGATAGATATATAGATAGATAGATAGACACAGCAGCCAATGAGACTGTTCCTACACAGCAGCCAATGAAGATGTTCCTACACAGCAGCCATTGAGGATGTTCCTACACAGCAGCCAATGAAAATGTTCCTACACAGCAGCCAGATTGTGACATCACAGGGATGCTCTGTGATGTCACAATCTGGCTGCTGTGTAGGACCATTTTCATTGGCTGCTGTGTAGGAACATCCTCAATGGCTGCTGTGTAGGAACATCTTCATGTGCAGGAACATCTTCATCGTCCAGGAAGGGTATAAAAGGCGGCCGCGCCGCCCTGAGAGTCACTAGATAGATAGGTAGAGATAGAGACATATAGATAGATAGATAGATAGATAGATAGATAGATAGATAGATAGATAGATAGATAGATAGATAGATAGATAGATAGATAGATAGATAGACACAGCAGCCAATGAGACTGTTCCTACACAGCAGCCAATGAAGATGTTCCTACACAGCAGCCATTGAGGATGTTCCTACACAGCAGCCAATGAAAATGTTCCTACACAGCAGCCAGATTGTGACATCACAGGGATGCTCTGTGATGTCACAATCTGGCTGCTGTGTAGGACCATTTTCATTGGCTGCTGTGTAGGAACATCCTCAATGGCTGCTGTGTAGGAACATCTTCATGTGCAGGAACATCTTCATCGTCCAGGAAGGGTATAAAAGGGGGCCGCGCCGCCCTGAGAGTCACTAGATAGATAGATAGATAGAGATAGAGACATATAGATAGATAGATAGATAGATAGATAGATAGATAGATAGATAGATAGATAGATAGATAGATAGATAGATAGATAGATAGATAGATAGATAGATAGATAGATAGATAGATAGATAGATAGATAGATAGATAGATAGATAGATAGATAGATAGACACAGCAGCCAATGAGACTGTTCCTACACAGCAGCCAATGAAGATGTTCCTACACAGCAGCCATTGAGGATGTTCCTACACAGCAGCCAATGAAAATGTTCCTACACAGCAGCCAGATTGTGACATCACAGGGATGCTCTGTGATGTCACAATCTGGCTGCTGTGTAGGACCATTTTCATTGGCTGCTGTGTAGGAACATCCTCAATGGCTGCTGTGTAGGAACATCTTCATGTGTAGGAACATCTTCATCGTCCAGGAAGGGTATAAAAGGGGGCCGCGCCGCCCTGAGAGTCACTAGATAGATAGGTAGAGATAGAGACATATAGATAGATAGATAGATAGATAGATAGATAGATAGATAGATAGATAGATAGATAGATAGATAGATAGATAGACACAGCAGCCAATGAGACTGTTCCTACACAGCAGCCAATGAAGATGTTCCTACACAGCAGCCATTGAGGATGTTCCTACACAGCAGCCAATGAAAATGTTCCTACACAGCAGCCAGATTGTGACATCACAGGGATGCTCTGTGATGTCACAATCTGGCTGCTGTGTAGGACCATTTTCATTGGCTGCTGTGTAGGAACATCCTCAATGGCTGCTGTGTAGGAACATCTTCATGTGCAGGAACATCTTCATCGTCCAGGAAGGGTATAAAAGGCGGCCGCGCCGCCCTGAGAGTCACTAGATAGATAGGTAGAGATAGAGACATATAGATAGATAGATAGATAGATAGATAGATAGATAGATAGATAGATAGATAGATAGATAGATAGATAGATAGATAGATAGATAGATAGACACAGCAGCCAATGAGACTGTTCCTACACAGCAGCCAATGAAGATGTTCCTACACAGCAGCCATTGAGGATGTTCCTACACAGCAGCCAATGAAAATGTTCCTACACAGCAGCCAGATTGTGACATCACAGGGATGCTCTGTGATGTCACAATCTGGCTGCTGTGTAGGACCATTTTCATTGGCTGCTGTGTAGGAACATCCTCAATGGCTGCTGTGTAGGAACATCTTCATGTGCAGGAACATCTTCATCGTCCAGGAAGGGTATAAAAGGGGGCCGCGCCGCCCTGAGAGTCACTAGATAGATAGATAGATAGAGATAGAGACATATAGATAGATAGATAGATAGATAGATAGATAGATAGATAGATAGATAGATAGATAGATAGATAGATAGATAGATAGATAGATAGATAGATAGATAGATAGATAGATAGACACAGCAGCCAATGAGACTGTTCCTACACAGCAGCCAATGAAGATGTTCCTACACAGCAGCCATTGAGGATGTTCCTACACAGCAGCCAATGAAAATGTTCCTACACAGCAGCCAGATTGTGACATCACAGGGATGCTCTGTGATGTCACAATCTGGCTGCTGTGTAGGACCATTTTCATTGGCTGCTGTGTAGGAACATCCTCAATGGCTGCTGTGTAGGAACATCTTCATGTGCAGGAACATCTTCATCGTCCAGGAAGGGTATAAAAGGGGGCCGCGCCGCCCTGAGAGTCACTAGATAGATAGATAGATAGAGATAGAGACATATAGATAGATAGATAGATAGATAGATAGATAGATAGATAGATAGATAGATAGATAGATAGATAGATAGATAGATAGATAGATAGATAGATAGATAGATAGATAGATAGATAGATAGATAGACACAGCAGCCAATGAGACTGTTCCTACACAGCAGCCAATGAAGATGTTCCTACACAGCAGCCATTGAGGATGTTCCTACACAGCAGCCAATGAAAATGTTCCTACACAGCAGCCAGATTGTGACATCACAGGGATGCTCTGTGATGTCACAATCTGGCTGCTGTGTAGGACCATTTTCATTGGCTGCTGTGTAGGAACATCCTCAATGGCTGCTGTGTAGGAACATCTTCATGTGTAGGAACATCTTCATCGTCCAGGAAGGGTATAAAAGGGGGCCGCGCCGCCCTGAGAGTCACTAGATAGATAGGTAGAGATAGATAGATAGATAGATAGATAGATAGATAGATAGATAGATAGATAGATAGATAGATAGATAGATAGATAGATAGATAGATAGATAGATAGATAGATAGATAGATAGATAGATAGATAGACACAGCAGCCAATGAGACTGTTCCTACACAGCAGCCAATGAAGATGTTCCTACACAGCAGCCATTGAGGATGGTCCTACACAGCAGCCAATGAAAATGTTCCTACACAGCAGCCAGATTGTGACATCACAGGGATGCTCTGTGATGTCCCAATCTGGCTGCTGTTTAGGACCATTTTCATTGGCTGCTGTGTAGGAACATCCTCAATGGCTGCTGTGTAGGAACATCTTCATGTGCAGGAACATCTTCATCGTCCAGGAAGGGTATAAAAGGCGGCCGCGCCGCCCTGAGAGTCACTAGATAGATAGGTAGAGATAGAGACATATAGATAGATAGATAGATAGATAGATAGATAGATAGATAGATAGACACAGCAGCCAATGAGACTGTTCCTACACAGCAGCCAATGAAGATGTTCCTACACAGCAGCCATTGAGGATGTTCCTACACAGCAGCCAATGAAAATGTTCCTACACAGCAGCCAGATTGTGACATCACAGGGATGCTCTGTGATGTCACAATCTGGCTGCTGTGTAGGACCATTTTCATTGGCTGCTGTGTAGGAACATCCTCAATGGCTGCTGTGTAGGAACATCTTCATGTGCAGGAACATCTTCATCGTCCAGGAAGGGTATAAAAGGGGGCCGCGCCGCCCTGAGAGTCACTAGATAGATAGATAGATAGAGATAGAGACATATAGATAGATAGATAGATAGATAGATAGATAGATAGATAGATAGATAGATAGATAGATAGATAGATAGATAGATAGATAGATAGATAGATAGATAGATAGATAGATAGACACAGCAGCCAATGAGACTGTTCCTACACAGCAGCCAATGAAGATGTTCCTACACAGCAGCCATTGAGGATGTTCCTACACAGCAGCCAATGAAAATGTTCCTACACAGCAGCCAGATTGTGACATCACAGGGATGCTCTGTGATGTCACAATCTGGCTGCTGTGTAGGACCATTTTCATTGGCTGCTGTGTAGGAACATCCTCAATGGCTGCTGTGTAGGAACATCTTCATGTGCAGGAACATCTTCATCGTCCAGGAAGGGTATAAAAGGCGGCCGCGCCGCCCTGAGAGTCACTAGATAGATAGGTAGAGATAGAGACATATAGATAGAT